>NC_079152.1:114303959-114608779 GCF_947563725.1 Argiope bruennichi | reverse complement strand
GATTAGTTGGGGAAAAAAAACACCTGTAAATGAAAGAAATAATTTGCAGAGACATTATAAGAACTTTTACGGTATAATGATGTTCTAACAAATTTTCTCAAAACAACACTGAAAGAGTAATTATCTTAATATCCACCAGTATTTTAACTATTTAAAAAATATTTTAAAATTTAACCGATTTTAGGATTTTAATCAGATTTCATTACTAATGTCCCTTTACTTAAAGATTTTAAGTTTGTTTGTTTGTTTCTTATGGCACTTTGTTTCTTATGGCACTAAGCCTGAGGGGGACGTCTCTTATTTTTTATAGCAGCGCCAACTAGGGCCAAGAGTACGACTTTGCCACTTCACGCCTCATTCATTCGCTTGCACAACCCCTTTTTACAGGAGGGCACATTCACACATCTCACAGATAGAACAACAGAAGAACAACCATGCCCAAACCGGGACTCGAACCCGGGACGCCCAGATCACGGGGAAGACGCGCTACCCCTATGCCAGGACGCCGGCAGATTTTAAGTAATACTGTTATTAATATATGTACCCAGGACTTGATGATATTTCTTGACAAACCGTTATTTAAAAAGCTTTAAACATAACCTTTATAAGTATTTTTGAGTGAAACTCATGAAGCCTTGCATTTTTATTTTCCTATGAATTTTATTAATTTGTATACATTTTTATTTTTGCATCAAATAAATATTTTGTTCTTTGAATATTTTTTAGAAAGCATTGTGTTTTATTAGCAATTAAATTGAATAGATATCAGAAGGAATAGAAGCCAAAAAGAGAGTTGTAATAGAAATAGAAATCAAATCGATAGAAAATTGTAATTTCAATAGAAACCAGAAAAAAAGTTGTAATTTTTAAAAATTCAATCAAAAATTTTTTCTTAATTGTACATTAACTTGAACTATCAAATTGTTGCAATTAAAAACATAGATAAGCCAACTTCTTTGACTGAATTACACTAATAAAATCCATAAATGAAGTTATATTTACAGGCCGAAAACTATTTCATTATCATATATACTAGTAAACATGTGCGAAGCTTTTGTTCATTGAGTCACCTTCTTTTCTATTAAAAATAATTTCTTTTGAGTTTTGAAATTAAATACTCAGCAAAATGTATTTACAAAATAACACAGACAATTTATTGATATTTTCCCTGATATTTATACTAATTCTTTGTATAAAGTTGTCAGATTACAATCATCATGAATTTTGTGGTAGTCATTTTAGGTAGTCATCATGAAAAGTATTATTAGAAATAGTGATTCTTAAAAGCTGCATTAAGTTGTCAGTGATAAATACAATAGTTGGCGAGTATAAGACAGTTTTGATGCCTTTGTCCTTGAGATTTATTGATGACCATTTAATTAACATTTCTCATATTGTCTAAATATGATAAAATTGCCTATCCAGGATATCACAATATCTGTGACACCACCATTGTTTTGAAATTTAAAATTTAAACGAGCGATGACAGATCATTTAAAAATAATATCGCTTGCATGATGTCCAAAGGTATAAGATAATGTCACTTTTCTTTAAATTTAAATTTTAAACAAATCATAATTATAGCAACAAGTAAATAAAATATCACATTTGTGATGTTGCCATGTTAATGAGCTCCAAGCTTTCTTTTAATTTAAATTTTGGGCAAACAACTAGCCTTAACATAATTTGAGCATACTATGTCAAAAGTCAATAAAAAACACCAAACACTAAGATCTTCATTATTATAGGCATTGTACTAGGGAAAAAGAGATACTGACAAACAAAGAAAGAAGTACCATAAAAATAGAAACAATTTTTGTTTTTCAGTCAGGAACTAATTCTTATGCTTCTCATTTGTTCCATTTTTAGCTTTGAATGTTTGCTATGCCGTTTTAGAAACAGTCAGGAATATTAAATAATCGGAACACAGTTCCGTACAGGAAGAAACTCGATATCCATCTATGAGTTTCCACAACATGTTTTTTCGAAAGTGACAGAGGATGCTTGCAGTAACTGTTATCTTTCAGGAAGCGCAGTAATTTTTTTATTTGTTTCTTTAAATGGAAGTTTTGGAAGCTTTAAAGACGACAAATAATACAGAAATACAATTCGAGCAGCGGATGATGATTAAACTTTTAGGAGATCATGATGTTGAAAGGATTTGTTTGGATTGTTTATATTTACCTAATTTATGGGATTTTAGAAATTGAGGTGTCCTGTTCATAATAAATTGTCTTTTTAATAAAATTTATTTACTTATATCCAATCAGATTTAATTGTGTTAGTTTATATATTATTTGTTTGAGAATCTCTACATATTAATTTTTTTATAATTTAAGATAGAAATAAAAATAAGGAAAATGTTTCCTAGAGTAAACTAGCGAATTACACTAAAATTTTTGATTTTTGGAGCAGCATAATTTTTTGAAGAATAATTTTGTTATAACTGTGTTTGAAATTAAACGATGCAATTTTTCAAAAAGCATAATTTTTTGAGAAATAATTTTGTTATAACTATTTTTTTAAATTTCATGATGCAATTTTACGAGAAGTTTAGTTTTTTTTAGAAATGTTTTTGTTATAAAACTGTTTCTTAAATTGCAAGATGTAATTTTTCAAAAAGCATAGTTTTATTGAGAAATAATTATGTTATATTTGTTTTTGAAATTGCTAAATTTAATTCAAAATTAAATTAGATTAATAAATGTAGATAGTTTTTAAATTTTTACTAGAAAATAGGTATTCTGCGATGGTATAATAATTATTTGGCTTCCAAACTAGACCAATATGAAGTGTTTGATTCTGACTACCGGTCTAGTTTGTACAGAACTCTCAAACATTAGAATCATTATTAAAACTCTGGATCAATAGCAATTTCACAAAATATTTCAAGTAGTACAGATGGAGAATTTTGAATTTATTTGCTTCATATATTGGATATGGAGAGATTCTACCGAATAAAATACCTCAAACGTAACTAATTGGATTGTCCCAAACTTAACATCCTTAAGCTTTAAATGGCCATTTGCAATAATCCGATCCTAATTATCTAAGAACGGCAAGAACACCTTTCCTTTCGATCAAGAAGGATTATGTCCCTTCAAGATGTTTTCCAAGGAAAAAGCGTTTCATTTACTTTCGGGAAGCAAAAAGTTACCTGATAAAAGCTGCTTTTCGACACTTATCAATAACGGCGCAGACGCCGATCGAAATCAAACAAGTCCTTTTAAGTAAGTATGTCGACTTAGACCACAGTTTATTTTGTTGAATAGTTCCCTAAAATGTGAGAGTGTATATCGAATATATAGCATATTTTTTATTTAAAAATACCTTTGCAATACATTTAACAAATTCATGAAACATTATTACTCGTGTTTAAAGTTGTTGGGGAAATAATTTAAGGCTTTGTGCACCCAATTACGACTACTTTGATCTTTTATCTTAAAAAAAATTAGCCTTTAAATTAATGAAATGAAGATATTACATTTTACTATATCAGTAAAGAATATTTTATCTGACTATACTTTTACATACAAATAAGAATTATTTGTTATTAAAAAATAATAATATAAATAAATAAATAAAAAAATAAAAAAAATGGAATATTAAGCTATTTCCACTGAAAAGGTTAAAATTAACGATTTATTTATTGAAACAGAATTGGATATGTAAAATATTTAGTAAACTTAACATAAGCAATGGAGTATTGTCTTATACATTTTTATGAATTCTTCAACAGTGTGCCACATCTATACTTTACTTTTTTGTACAGCGAAACGAAGTGCATTTGAAACAATTTTCCAATTCTAGATTCAATCAATAAAGATTCGGATATGCGTTTTGGAAAATTTGTCTTTGTCTGATACAAATCAACAGACAAACAGCCTATTCTTTGATACATTGATCCAAAATTTTAGTTGATCTGTCCTATAAAGAATGATAATAAATTGCAGATATGCAATTTTGGCACTCATATTACCTATTTAAAAATTTTTTCAGTTTTTTGCATTATTCTGTTATTGGTTCAAAATATATAAAAAGAAAACAATCGATGAAAGTAAAGTTTTTGACCTATTTAGACAACAATTTTGATACAGATTTACACGCTCCTAAAATAAAGATTTAATGATAATTCGTATGAAAGCCCCCCTCCTTCCACCCAAATTGCTACAAATTTGAAGCCTGTTAAATCTAATGGAGGTACAGAATAAAAAACACGATACATATATCACATTACTCAATGCAAAAATAAAGGTCCTTGATACAAACTGAGTAAACATACCTCGTCTTGAAAAAAAAAGAAAAGAAAAACATTAACTGGCTGCTTGTTTTCTGTGTGTTCTATAAAACAAACCGTAAAAAATATGCGTATGTTGAACACTAAATGATCCAATTCTATCACTTTATATTTTAATTATACAAATTTAAAAAGGCGACTAGGCAATTAATATTACTTGAGGGGCACTTAAAATAATGAAATTTTATTTGTACCTAGAAATATGAATTTCTTAAATTGCTATATATTAGATATATAGGGTGTTCCAAAAAGTGGAACAAGTGCTTATTCCCTTAAATATTGTACTTAAATATATACTTTTAATTACCTTGTTTCATGAATTAAGATGAGCAGTTGTATGAACTCAATTTAGCTTCTGGGGATGTCGATATTAAAAAGTTTTAAAAAATTACATTTTTATTACACCCCCATAGTTTATTACTATTAGTAAGCAAAATGTTTCTAAAACGTTTTTCTATGTGCATAAAAATTTTAAGATTCTATTTGCGAAACTTTTAACGATAGTAAGATGCATATTTTTGGACTTAAATCATTTTTTTCATTGCTCAAACTGGTGTTTAAACATTATTTTATCGTACGCTTCAAAGCTAATATTCATACCTTAATAGATTATTAAAAGAGAGGAATAAAAAATGGCTATGTACTCATTAAGTTTTCTTAGTTTAAAAAAAATGGTAACATAGTACATTGATTTAAATATTTACATAATTTTTGAAAATGATTTTTTTTTGTCATTTTTACAAAGTTGAATTCTAACAATACTTACATACACATGCAGGTAGTTGATTTTTTCCCCATACAACTTGAATTACTACATCATTTTAAAATGCTCCTTTACTAAAATATATCAAATTTTTGAAAACTTAATATCATGCACACGATACAGTGAAAAAAATCTATTATTATTTTTTTAGAATGCCTTATTTTTCAAAGATATCTTAAAAATCTAATTTCTCAAATTCCTTTTCCCTTCATGACAAAGTTGAAATTATAGGTAATGACCAATCAAAGTCAATACCAGCATGTGTGTTTAACATTTTTTTCATTTCAGAATTACTGAATATTATATAAATAAACAAATATTTATATATGATAGTTTTTCTATATTAAATAATATCTGATTCTAAAATAAATGCTTATATCTAAAATTATGGGAAGCTCCTATAAATTAGGAAATGCAAATATCGCAGAAAGAATAACTAACATTTTAAAATTATACTAACTGACATATTTGCAATGTATAAAAATCCAATTTCTTTAAATGTTTCTATGAAGCTTCACAGAACTTAAATCGTTTTTATAGAATTGCTCATCTAATGTAATTATACTCTGTAATTAGAATTATATATTTAAGTGCAATATTTTAGGAAATAAGCATTTGTTCCACATTTTTGGGGCATCCACAATACCAGATTAATAAGTAATATTGCACAAGTTGGATTTGTAAAAATTTTAATAAGCCCATTTTTGCAAATTTTCATAGAAATTTAAATTGATATATATTTTTATAAATATACTAAGATAGATTAATCGACCAGAACTTTCTATTTTATTCATTTGAATATAAAATTGTTTTAATCTATAGTTTTTAAATCTTTGTTGGCAAATTGGCTTTATAACAGTTTTTAATTGAAATTCTGTTTTCACACGAGTTTTATTAGCTCTAGTATTCTAAGAAAAACAACCTTTTTTTGTCTTAGTTTCTGATGAAAGCATTAACACTTGCAAGTAGTTTTTTTAAGATTTCAGCAACCTGGATGTTACTACTATTTTTCTTATATTTTTCAAATTTATTTCAAAATATTTCATTTCTATAGATGCCAGCCATTTGTCAGTATATAACAATAATAATAATAATTTCAATTTATCCAGGTTATAAAAATAATTATTTCCTAATTACTCGAATTTAGGCCTCACTTTAATTTTAACTTCTGAATTGAATGGTCAATTATTTTTGAACGCTGACATTTGCATTTTGCTAAAAAATGCTTTTTCAGAAAAATTCTATAAGTTACAAATACTTTAACACAGCTTTTGTCTTTTTTCTGCCTTTCTATTTAGACAAGTCAGTGGCTAATCAAAGACCTTTCCCAAATCACCTAAAAAATTGAAAACGTTTTTTAAACCCGAAGAAAAAGAATATAAATATGATTTCCAGTAAATCACGTTTTCTCTCCTTTGCCAAGAAAACCATTTCATATATGCATACAGCGTGCATAAAAACAGAAAAATATATAAAAATAAGCTGTTGGCAATTAGTTTAATAATCTGTAGGTGAAGGCATGCAACTAAAATATCATTCTCACGTATTTCATTCTTCATTTATTAGATTTACTGTTAACAGATTTTAGAATTTCAACTATTTCATCTTGATTTAAAATTTTCATCTAGAATCAATATAAAGTTAGAATGCACGAAAACATCATTAATAACGTAACAAAGCAATATTTTTACGCCTAAAAGTTTGCAAACTTCTTATCTCACGTCTGACTGTAGTAGACGATCACGTTCGTGAACCTAATCTTCAAATGATTGCATTTTTATTGCATGGGTTTCTAATCTCAAATCGATCTCTGCATCAAGAATGAACTGTATTTTTAATGCCCTTCTTAGATCAAGTTTTCTGATATGGCTTTCTTTCTAATGAGTTGTTGAAGAGGTACAAAATAAGATATTTCATCTGCCCAAATATTTATTTTCGTGAGAGAGTATTTAATTATGATCAAGTAAACATTTTGAAACGTTTAGATTTAAAAAAAAAGTAATTTTAGCAAGAGCTGTCGAAAGTCTGAGGCATTGGCGTTAGAGAAAATTTTAAGGAAATTTCGCTTGATGCTGAAACAAGTGAAATACTCTTGCAGACGATAAAAATATTCTCTAAATTTAAATGAGAAACATTACAGAGGATTACAATTAGGACAATTGAAATAGTATCTCTTTTACAATATCTTATGATTAAAAACATTTATACGGGAAGAACTTTTCGAAACAAGAAATGAAATATTTTATTGAAATTCAATAGTGCTTCTATATAGAACTAGTATCTAAAATAAAATAAAGAGTGCATTGATTAAAAATATAAATATAATAAATTAATTATATTGTCCCTCAAACAATGTGTTTTATAATAAGTTATTTTGTTAAATACAACTGTACATTTAACAGTCTATAATTAAAAATATTAATTGAAAAACTAGAAAATTTATAATCCAAAACCCTCCTCCAATTTAGAGATGAAATTATTTTTAATAAAATATGATAACTGGGAATGCATTTACTCGATTATACATTATCGAGTAACAATATTACAGTTTAGTTCAAATAAAGATGTTTATCTTTTTCTTTATAAAGCTGAAATAAAGTAAAGTTAACTATTTCTCTGACTATTCCCATCTTCAAAGGGATGCAGTAAGAAATTTGGTTCCATTTAATTCCATTCAATTTTAGCTGCCTATGCCTTTAACAAAAGAACTTTTTCGATGGTTTACGTTGTATTAATGATTTAAAAATTATATGAATAAGAAAAATAACTGTAAAAATAAAACTTATAAAAAGAGAAACCGCATTGTTACTATAGCAGAACAAAAATACAGTCTCTATAAAAAGAAAAATATATATAATAAACAAACATTTATACTAAGAAAAAGCAATAAATTGAAAACGTTATAGCAACAAAATGAAACAGAAAATTTGTTTCGGTGGTGCCTAAAATCTTGAGAGTTTCTTTTTTTAATTTTAACTTTTCAAAATAACTTCAATATCTGGCCAAACGAGTTTTCATTCTTTGCAGCCTAAATAGTTTCCCCATACTGTTTTATATATTTAGTAAAGAAAAAATTAATTATAGCACAATTTTTCGATATAAATATAACGCTGCACTATCATGTTTACAGCTAGTCTCTGACGATACACTTGACCAAAGCTAAGCATTTGCTCGCATTATTTAAGAACTACTTAAACAACTTTGTTATGCTTTTATCAAAAGAAAAAAAACTTTCAAGGAGTGTCAAATATGGCGTACTAGGTGAAGGAAGAAAATCAAACCTGGAAAAAGGGAAAAAATCAACACCTTTATGAACTTATGCCAGAACCGAAGCACTTGCATTCAAGTTTCCTTGAAAATTCGTAAACCGAGATGACATTTTGCAAGGGAAAAGCTTTGATATTTTAAACTGAATATTTTCGGAAGAGGATCGAAATTGCTTTTACAGTTACCGAGTTATAATCTTAGACAGTGTATGAGTCCTATCGCTACATGATTTGTTTAGGAATTCAATGGTAACCAAGAAATGGCATGAAAATATGTGGTAATCATCCTTATACAGAAATAGTACCAAAGTATATAAATTATTAAAGAAACTATTAACTAAAATGAGGGATACGGAAAAATTTTAAACAAAAAATTAATAATGTCAAAATATTTCATTAAAATGTCAATAATATTAAAATTTTATATTTATTCAGAATGCTGGATCTAATTAACAAAATACTGACTATTTTTTTATCGCTATTTGGGGTTAGCCGTTAATATTGTCTAAAGAAAATATAGGAGTAAAATAAATTTACTAATAATGGCTTACCATAACCATAATTGACCACTACGATCCGCCACTAAGACATACGGCTATATTTGACTTACCGGACAGCCTTGACAACAACACTGGCTGGAACTAAGTTTGAGTCCTAAGTGCCATCACCGGCCACGGTACAACCTTTCCCGTTTGAAACACGTCCCGTCATCTATAGGAGGTAGCCGACTCCCACTATTTTTGTACCCATCCGGGTGGTGAGAACCAACCACCAAGCTGACAGCTTCTCCTCCTCATATCTGAGGTACCCCCCTCACCAGGTAGTAGTACTTATAGTGACTAAAATATATATTAAAAAACTACTTTAGATTTATTAAGATAATATTAATAATGAGAGGATTGTTTTAACTAGCGTATTCAAAGGAAAGAAATGAATATTTACCCATTTTTCTTCCAAAATAGCCCGTACATTTTTGAAACAAATATATTTTTTCTGCATCTGTTCTTCTATATGATAATGTTTTATTAATAAGAAAGCTTTTATTACTAATTCCCTCACCCCTTCGAAAGGGTATTTATAATATAAAAGAACACGTAGGCATCTCATAAAAATATAACCTATAAAATAATGCATACAAAAATTATGGAAATTACTGGAAAATGTGCCTTATGGAAAAATTACTAGAAATATGCCTACAAGGCATATGTTCAGATTTTCACTCCCAAACCATGATTATCACAAAGAATTTATATCCAATTCTTTATCCATTTAAATATGCAATAAATCAGAACTTATGCACGTCACATCTGATCGAAACAATGTAGCTTTAAAATATTCTAAGAAATTCCATTCTCTATAACAATATGCTTTCGAATTTCTTACATTATAGTACTCTATTTGCTACGTTTAACCATGTACAATTGAGAAACCTACCTCAAGTCAGTTGTTATTATAATCTTGTAAAGCATTTTTACGAGACATAATGTTACCCGTTTTGACATTTTTACTTTGCAATTTTCACATTTGCTAAGTCATATAATTGTATAATATGAAGTGTATTAAGGAACAATTGAACATTATTAAGACAATAAAACTCTCTATTTTGTGATTTAGTCTTATCTAGTTGTATTATGAATTTTAAGGGAAGAAATATGTTTAGAATAAAAAGTTATAAACGCTCTAAACAATAGAAAGTACATGAAATTTCCCCAAAGAATTTCGCTGTTAAAATAATGCTGTTAAATAGACAGAAAGAGAAAATGAAAGCGATGGGAATCCGGAATTGTTGCGCCATTTTATAGAGCTGCTGCAACATAAAAATAAATTTTGTTTATTTTTGTTGCAAAATTCATCGCTCTGAATCGATATGTAAGTATGTGTTTAATAATTGAGATTCATTTATAATTTTTCATGCATTAATATACTGCAACATATTAGATGTCATTTTTTATTATTTAGTTCCAACAGTTTAAGCTGTATTGAAACTGTTACATTGGAATCCACATTATAGGATTGCACTTTTTTTCTAAGAATAGGAGTGCGTTAATGCTGTATATCGTTAAAGGAATAAAATGAAAAATTCAGAGATATATGTATTACTATAAAAATTTTGCTTTTCAACAGATTTTGAATTTTAAGATGAGAATTCGTCTAGCATAGTAACTTGAGTTTGGAAAAGGAATTGACGAGACTAAAATTTCGATTATATTTTTAAAAAATACAGTGACAGAAGAAATTAAAATTGAATTTGTTTTAATTTTGGCTGCATTCGTGACGATGATTTTTTCTTATTTTTATATTCCATAGATGCATAAAATTCTTTTGTTACTAAAATAATTTGAAAATTTAGGTTTTCACATTTACATTATGCAATGCAATAGATCAAGTAAACTTTACAATGGACTATAAGTCATTGTTCTTTAAATCAAAATTTTATTCTTTATAATTTATGTTTTATTTCACCAAAAATAACCGGTTAATTGTTGTATAATTAATTGATTGTTTTGAGAATGATTTAAATTTATGTCCTTTAATTGATTTTGAAGTCAATTTAATACGTACTCTGTCCATACATTTCAATTAATTCCGCAATAAGTAAAGAATAATGCAAGAAGTAACATCGTCAGGATAATGAATTGTTTTCACAGCTGCATTCATTATATGTCATTTTATACCAATTTTGTATAAACAGTTGCAAAGTGGTCAAATATATAGACTGTCGAAGTTTACAGGAAGTCCTTAACTTCTCCCTTTAGAATATGGACAACTGTAGTCATAAAAATATTTGTTTTGAACAATTGTTTTCGACCAGATTGCTGAATGCAAATCCTAGAAATTATTATTTTCTATTTTAGTAAGAGATATAGAGAAAAAAAATCATAATTTTTGGACATCATCAATTTAGTATCAGATGATATATTACAATTGAAATGGTAAGTGAGATATTATATGAAACACTCTTCTGTTTGGTCAATATTTTCAAAAGTGAAATATTATCCAGAAAGCAACACTTTTATATTATTAATCTCATTTCTTCTTTCAATCAGTTACAATAGGCAACATTCTGAAACTGAACTAACAGCAGGCTGTTTATGAAATAACTCGAAAACTGGATATCACGACCAAACAAATTCGCTTTTTTAGTAAGATATTTTTTTTGTATAACAGCATGAGTAAAAAATTTCCTGACTGTCTTTTTTTCACATCTCAAAATGCTTTTCGGATGAAAATACTACAACTCTATCAACAGCTATAATCAAGTTCTCCCAAAAGCAGGAATGGTAAACAATACACGATGGCTTAAAAATTGTCTGAAACTATTATTAACTGCAGATGAGCAACAATTAACGACCTAATGCTTTTACAGTCCACCATGTATAGTTTTCTCATTATCAGCTACTATATTGAGTACCTTCAGCTCAGCCACTTTTTATTACAGGTTTTCTCTCTACGTTTTTGTATGCTTCCAACGTGCAGCTCATTTTATAAGCTTCTACGTATATTGAAAACAGTCATGCATGTATTTAGAGCATTTTAAATTTGTCCAACTGTGTTCAAAAAGTTTAATACATATCTACCATACTGAAGACAGTATCACATGTCAAATTTCATTTATCTAGATCTTTTACTTTTTGAATTATCATATTCATATAGCATGAATATACAGACATGAAGAAAGTCCATTATTTTAAGAATGCAGACCAAATTTTGTAAAAGATCTGCAATTTTGGTAGTGAAGATCGTACGTTATTAACTTACAATTTATTGCACGTTATAACTTATAAAGTTTTTAAGTTATGGTATTTATATACACATGAATATATGTATGGCAATCAAATCCTTGATAAAAAAAATGACTCAAAATTTAATATTGATGCACAGGTTCCATAACAAAACAGAATCGCAAATTCCATTTATATAATTCAAATTAAATTTGTGAGTAAATTTTTAATTAAATTTTTGAGTTAAATTCGCATGTATGGTCCTCCATAATTTGACAGAAATCGGCACTTTCGGAAAGTATGCGTCATACCAAATTTCATTTGCATAACTTCTTATTTTAAATCATTATAATTACTGACAAATTGATAGAGAAAAATATAGAATTGGCTTTATTGGACTCAGAGAAGTCTGAAATACAGGAATTTATCAGAAATCTAGAATGAATTTTCGAGAATGATGATTACAATACCTTTTTCTTGTACACTTGCGGAAAACTAAAGGTCTTCCAAAATTAACGCCAGATTTGAATTTGTTATAATTCGAGCAGTAAAGTGTTGCCAACCCTATTAAAAAAACCATTTGACAGCTGATAATTTATGGTTAGTAAAAAAGGGAACGTTACACGATAGAACAAAGCCTTAACACAAAATTTAAATTAATTAAAAAAGCAGATTTTTCTTTAAATTGTTGTAGCTTTATTGAATCTTAAAGAACATAGGATAGGTTTATGTATAGAATAACACATAGGAAAAATGACTTTCATGGATTTGCACATACGCTCTCTTTTGTTGAAATTTTCCATGACTATTTTGCATAAATGTAGCTGAATTTCGTTGATGCAGAGCTGAATATTTTCCTTCAATGCACGTGTGCTTTTAGGCTTGTTGGCATAGACCAAATAAACCTATAAAAAGAAATCCAATGGTGTTGAATCACCCGATCTAGGGGACTTGAAAATTCTGAAATTTTCGAACTGTTTCCGCAAAACTTTAATTATTTTTAAATTATTGTTCAACAATGAAAACACGTTGCTGTAACATATAGCGCTCCATTTTTACTACCCCTAAACTATCAGCTATCAAATGGTTCTTTTAATAGAGTTGCCAACACTTTACTGCACGAATGATGGCAAATTCAAATATTGCGTTAATTTTGGGACCCGCATTAATAACAAATATATTTCGCTTCCAGTTACTAGATAACATGAAAATTGTCTTTCTGGCATTTGAAGCAACGAAATAAATATTTAATTCCTAGGATTATCAGTAATTCAGAATTTTATGAGACCACTGGTTATCTTTTGTGGCCAAACTTTTTCTCTCGAGGAATTTCTGTCTGACGATAAAAGATGATATGAAGTAGAGAAGAAAAAAATTATGAGGAGGACAATTTTTTCACTTTTCTGTAAAAACACCAAGCTTATATAGTTTTGTAACCTTAGGGTATAATAACTCGGGGCGTGGACACGACTGATAGTGTTTCGGGAAATAAAACAAAACGTAACTCGATCTAGTGCTCAGAGTTTTTTATGCATAGGAAGGAGACGACGCATTTTCAGTTTGTTCTTTTCCTGATCTACTTTGTTTTCTTATTTTAAAAATAACCAAAGTTTATTCTTCTATCTAAATTTTTATTATTCCCAGCTTTAAAACATTTCAAGTTTTCATGTTTTTAAAGCAACGATACTTGAATTTTGTCATTTTTAAAGAAAATATGTTTCAAAGAATGTATAGAGAAATGTCCACAAAAAGACTTCAATGAAAATATTTTTGTTTAAGTAGTTATATATAAATTTATTTTTTCAATAAGACTTAACTTTTATCAGCGTACTAAAAAAGCAGAAATTTCTTATTTTAATTGCCGCCCCACTTTTTGATTTAATTTTTACTAATTAAATTTTATTCATTTATAACTAATTTATAATTTTTATGAATGAATTGCAAAATGAATTGACTCTATATAGAGCAGACTCTTTGGACTAGAGAAATAAAATATATTGTGGTACACATGGTATATACACATGGGGATGTGTAAACTAAAACAATTGCTTTTGAAATTTTAAGTTTAATTTTATTTAAAACCTAGTTTAACTTACCAGTTAACTTTAACATCCAATTTACCCAGGTTTGTTTTAGCCAGTTTAACTTACAAATTAAGAAAATTTTCAATTTTTTCAATGAATTTTTAAAAATTCTATTGCACAAAAATCATCTTTCACTAATTTAAAATTCAAAAATTATCTTTTCAATAATGCCAATTTAGTTGCCTTTAATTTTTTTCTGAATTTTGAAAGCTCTTTAAATTTTTTTTTAGGAAAGTGTCTTTTTGCTTAGTTTTTAACATTATATACTAATCATTGTACTAATGGATATATTGACTAAATGGCATAATGATGATGATATATATATAGGAGATATAATGATGAAAATATGTTGCGGACATTGCACCAATTAAATATTTAATCATGTGATCTTTTTTGTATCGTTGGAAGCCCAGGAAAAATTATTATGTTTATTATATGCACATTTTAGGTGATAGATTAAACGGATAGTAATGTTTTTATTGGCACTATGATGTGATGGGAATTGATTTCATTTACAAGCTTGATATACATATTAAACAGAATATAAATAAGACTATTAAAATAACTCGTCCTTTATGTATATTTCACAATTGCACGTTTCAAAATACTTTGTTGAGAGAATCATAGACATTATGTTATACTTAAGAAATATAATTGATATTAAGCACAACAATAATATCAATGATTCTATCTCTTCAAGAAGAGAGACGAGGAATGACGAGCGCATTTCCGGAATTCTTCGTCATTCGTTGACCTTGATTTTCGCCCTATTACATACTTTTTTGTTCATTTTTTTTCCACATGTATGTGAATATCGTATCTTTTCTGACCGTATTATTTTGATTTAGTCTGCGAGTAATCCATAGAGCTGAGATACTTTATATCAGCTCTATGGAGTAATCCGAGTTTATGTTGTTAAATGTAAATATTCTCTCCTTTCATTCTTCCTCTCACACCTATTTTGACAAATTAAACGCACTCTAACGCATGCGTAAAAGCGCAGAGGGTTTAGAATCCGGTGCCAAACAATATTCAACAGATTTGTTTTGATTTTTGAATACATAAACCTTTCTAAAGGAGTCAAATCTCACGATATCATAGTGTCATTACTAATTAAAGTAATCCCAGATAATCTATCTTAAAATTTTACTTTGATTTTCGAATTACTTAATGGCCTTTTATATTTTTTTGAAGCATATGCAGTTGATAAATAGAATCCTCCATTTTAGATTTCATTAATGAAAGAATACTAAGCAATTAAATATTTGAGGAAAGAATGAAAACATAGAATTTTTATGCAACAATGAATTATATAGTTCAAAATTATTCAAAAATATTATAAATATTTATTGTTAAACTTCAGGAACATATTACACGACAACTAAATTGATACCATCGAAATTTATTTTGAGTTCAAATTATTTTTGCATAGTATTACATTGTGGAAAAGCGCAAAAATTTCGTTTCATTTTTTTGTCAAAATTTTATAAAATTGCTCTAAGTTGCAGATCTAATAGAAATATATTTATGATCTAATCGAAATATATTAATCGAAATATATTTATCGAAATATATATAATAAATCTAAAATATATTTATGGGAAATCCGTAGATCTATATCGAACAATGGGCTTGTTGGACGGTATAGGTATAAATGAGTTAACACGGGTATTTTTTTCATTGGTAAAAAATATGCCAAATTTCATATTTTGTGTAATATTTTGAATAATTTTTCAACATTTTATTCAACACACATTTATTTAAATTATGGAAAATTATAAAAACGCACTCAGAGATTGCAGCCTAATTTTAATAAATGCTTTTTAATTCTTTCAAAATAAAAATAAAAGCACATGTTTGATTTCGATGACCATTTTAATATTTCTTTCATGATAAGTTAAATGACTTTAAAGATGATATTTTACAGCTAATGGAAATCTGAACAAAGTGAATTGTGTCTTGAAACATCCAAATCTTTCTTTTGCATGTATTTGATTTATAGTAACTTAAACTTTCCTTTAATCTTGCCAATATTGGCATTTTTTAAAAAGAATCTTTGAGCTCTATTGTTGCTAAAACCGCGTCTTTTGTTCTAATCTTAAGAAAAGGCTTCAGAACATTTTTCTTCTATTATATGCCTGTCTATAACAGATTTGCGGAAATCGCTTTCTTGTTTTGAGAAAACATTTTAGACTAAAAAAACCCTATTAATTAACTAATAATAATGCAATTAAAGCAGTTAGTTTGAAAATATAAAATAGATACTAATTTTTTACAGTGTAAGTAATTATTTTTTTTTCGTGCTGTTTTAGCTGAAAAGCTATTAAGATATTATTTTGAGAAATTTAATCTACAAAATAAAAGATTCAGCCGTTTCTCATATTGACTAAAAAATGAATTTAAAATGAAAACAGAATATGGCATTTATAAAAATTTTCATTTTCTTTCTGCGATAGTTTTGGTCAAAGTTGCGATTTCTGCATTAATATAAAGTTGGTTTTTTACATTCGCATGAGTTAAAGGGATTCCAAAAATCTGAATTAAAAATATATCATAACGTTTCTAACTTTATTTATTCATTTCAAATTATTTATATCCAGCAGTCCAGGTGTTTTTCACATACAAAAAAGAGCGGTATCATTTATAAAGCGTTTATTTCATTAATGAAAAAATTGTTTATCTTTCGTAATAAATTAATCCGGGTCATATATTAAGTTTCTCTTTTGAGTTACAAGGATTAGTAATAGTAATTGTGAAGAGAATAACAGAACTGCAAGAGTGGAAATATTTTTCTAATTTGGTCACAAAATTAGTTAAGCTATTTTCTAGTTCAATAACGAATAATATATATAAATATTACTATAACGCGGATCATATATTCTAGCCCACCTTTGAATAATTAAATTATTTAATTACAAGATTTTTCAATATAGCCAGTAATTTTTGATCACATGATTTCAAGCTCCAAATGTGAACAAACGAATGCGATCTTTACGAATTGGACCTTCTTTTCTATGAATTAAATATGTATAATAGGGTGGAGCGAAAATGTCCTTAATTTTTTTTTACACTTTAGCTTGGTAATATTGCAGGACAGCTGCCTTTTAGGTTCAAAAACAATTTTTAAAAATTTGGTTGCAATATTGAAATTATCTTGAGGAGCAGCAAAAAGCTTGAAATTTGCAAAAAAAATCGAAGAAAGCGAAATTTTTAAAATGGGCCTTTAAAATTTTTTCTTACATTATAGTTTGGTAATAGTTGAGAAAAGTTAGCTCTTAGGTTCAAAAAGAATTATAAAAAATTTGACGGCAATACAACAATATCTCGCGGTTCCGCAAATAACTTAAATTAAAAAAAAAATTATAAACTTTGATAAAATATTTTTACGAATTTTTCGTTCATATAATGTTATAAAAGATGATTTTAAATACATATATAAGCATTACTATTGGAAAAAATTATTAATTACAAAGTATAATAATAAAAAAAAATATATTTTGTTTCAAATTTTGCGTTTCTTACTTTGTATCCTTAATGCTTACAAATATTATAGTTGTAACATGTTTGTTTCTATTTCATTGCCACATTAAACTAGTTTTTTAAATTAAATTTTGGTATATCACACATGAGTCAATTTTTGCTCTTATGTATCCTTCTCTTGCGATTGAACCACAGACATTTTGAGCCGATTCGGTCATCAGTTTCACAGCTCTTCCACTGCTTTTCATGTGACAAGGAAGCCAGGAAAAGTCTAATAACCAGGGAATAACCGAGTCTCCTATACTATTTGGTTCAGATAGGGGACTTCTGCAAAGTCTTTGAGAGAGTCACTGGAAACATGTTTTAGAAAGAGAGGTACAGTTACGTCATTTTCAAGCCATGAGATCATGTCGATGTAATCCTTTGCATCGAAGTTTATCTTTGGAACTTCAAACTTCCTGACTCTGTCTTTACTTTCTGTTCTTGCTTTTGCAAGTTCTCTTTGAATTTTACATTCAGCACTTACCATGGACAAAAGGCTATTTTCTGAAGCAGAAAAGTGCCCATGTCTTTGAATAATCTGGTCTGTAATGTTCTTGAGATCGCCAGAGAGATAAGGTTAAAACGATGTTTGAAAACATAAGTACATGAAAGTTTCAACTTAATATTAAACCACACAGGCACCCGGTAGTTTTATTTCTTCTTGTATAATTGATGGACATGGTTGTTTTACCTCTTTTTGTAAAGAACACTGTTGTTCTTCAGCGTTGTTATTGTCGCCAGTAATCGTTTCTGATGCACTAGTATTTTTTTATCGTTCTATATTAAATTTAACTATTCTCTGCAGTTCTTTACTTTTTCTTGCTTTTTTCTTTCTCAAAGCGCTTGTGGTAACAATATTAATATTACCTATAACTATTAGTTTTTTAGAGCGTTGACTGTTTAGAACCTTTTATTCCATAACTGGTATTTTTTTTTCTTTTTTACAATAAATAAAGCATTAAATATAAAAATATAAAATAAAGCCAAGCTTTTTATCTAAATTCTGTGAGAGTGGAATCAAACTTATCTGAACATTTTCTGCTTTTAGACTTTAATAAATTCTTGTATTTAGCACGATAAGCTTTTATCATTTCTGAAATTCTTTTACCAGAAGCAACGGGAATAGAAACTCTTGACCATATTTGTTCTATTATGGGAACAACTAAAGTGTCACATACTTCGCTTACAGAAGGATTCTTCTCTGGAGAAATTTTGAGATTATGTCTAATATAATAGTAGCACTAGATTCGTAAGGAATGAGTTCAACTTCAAACAAATCCCTAAATTTCCTAAAAAATAGAACACTACGATATTTGTCTTGTCTTCACTAATTTATACTGCTCCATTTTTACCCACAGCAAAGCACAGAAGCACACAAACTAAGAAATTAGTTACGTTAATCAGTTAAACAATAGACGGAGCGGAGACGCCAACTCAACTGAACTCGGCAAAGTTACTGATTTGAACCCAGTTCTGTCCTTGTCACCAGACGCATACAAATCTCCGTCTTACCTCAGTAACAATCGTTCCGGCGCCATGCCAGCGCAATCAGTGCCATGCCAGCGCAATAGTAAAACTGTGCTTATACTTTTATTCATATGACAACGCCCCTTTAAAGCTTTTTATTTCATAATCGAGGCATGTAAAAATCCTTAAAAAGTGGGAAAGAGTATGTTTTATGGAACATTAATGTATTTGCGGCACCTCAAGGCCTACTCAAATATTTTTTATTATTTATTTTAACTACACCAAAAGGCAACTTATCAGCGCTATTACAAATTAAAAATCAAATACTGATTTTTCCGTTCCACCCTAATATATAATATTAGATACGGTGTTATATATTTTGGGAAGAATGACAGAAAAAGAATTCACCTTGCAAAAAAAAAAAAAAAAACACTGTATAGAAATTTTGACATTTAAGAAGGAAAATAAATTATTTGTTTCAAGATACTCTGCTAGATTGCATAATTGCGCTTGCGAAAAAATGTTGCGAATATTAACATAATTTTTATGAGATTGTTGAAAATGCGATTTCTATTTTTATTCGTGTCTGTACTCATATATGTATAACAGTGGTTTCAGAGAATTCACGGACATATCAGTATATTCATCATTTTCGTAATTACAAGCATGTTATATTCGTAATTACAAGCAAGCAGGAAACAGAGGATGTCGAATCAAGAGCCGGTCGATCCCCAAAACGTGTGATGATACAACATCGAGTACGTGCTACAGATGCTGCTGCGAAATCACCGATTGCCTTTACGATTGATATTGCCGGCGTCTTGGCATAGGGCTGGCACATCTTCCCCGGATTCGGGCATGGTTGTTGTTGTTCTTCTGTGTTCTATCTGTGAGGTGTGTGAATGTGCCCATCTGAAAAAAGGGTTATGCAAGCGAATGTGACGCATGAGTAGCTAAATCGTACTCTAAGTCGTTCTTAAAAAGCAAGAGACACTCACTCGGCTTAAAATCACTGACATCCACAGCGGGCTTGTCAACTACAAGTACCATTAGACACAACAACAACGATGGATATTGGAGGAATTGGGAATTAACAATAGTAGTGTTAACTCTTCATTCACTGTAATTTCTGTAAGAAGAAGATCTGTCAACTGCTTTTGTGCTGGGCTCTTAGTCCGAGGAGCACAAGAAATCATGCACACTATTGTCACAAATGACCAAGAATCCAGTCTTTTTGCAAGTAATCGCCATAGGAAATGAGAGTTAGTACTCGCAGTACGATCCGTAGTTGAAGCGGTAAACAACGGAATGAGGCCCCATTAAGAGTCGTCTGGAAATCAAATCTAGAATCAAGACATTCTTTTTGCGCTTTTCGATAGCGACGGCATGATCCACCAGAATTTGTCTTGGAAAGCCGCACCGCCAAAATCTACGAAGCTGTGTCGAGCTACACTCATGTCCATAAATTAAGGATATTTCAGAGTCACGCGGAAATCGAACTTTAAAATACATATATCACCCGTAAAATGACTACATACACCTTCAAAAATCATATACAAATTGCAGGAAGCCCCCATGTCACCGATAGCACGTCACAATGACGTGAGTGTAAGAGAGTGATGTATAAGGAATACATCCAAAGAAGTAAAATTGTTCGCAAGCTCTTTATAAGACTTTCAGTGCAATAACAGCATAGTTATGACACAAATGACGCATTTGGATGATTTTTTAAGCGGTAGAATTATCGGCAGTCTGGAATGTGGAAGTACCCAGCTGGAAGTATCCGAGGAAGTTGGAATCGACCAGAGTGTCATCTTCAGGCTTTGGAAACGATTCCAAGATGATGGTAATGTGAGTAGACATTACAGCAGAGGTCGCCACCGAGGAACAACATCAAATGAGGACCTGTATTTGTCAGTTATTGCCAAAAGAAACAGACAGAGCACAGCATCAGTCCTGTCTCGTCAGCTCTCTTGAGCCACTAGTACGACAGTTTCAAGGCAAACCGTGTATAGACGCTTAGGGCAGATTGGTATATATTCTCGTAGGCCTGTCAGATGTGTTCCACTTACTGCAACTCACTGTCTCCTGCGGTTTGTCTGAAGTAGAGAGAATGCATTGTGGACACCGCAAGTGGGCTTGTGTGATGTTTTTCGACGAGTCCAGGTTTAGCGTGCAGTCTGATTCTCGCCGGACTTTCATATGGAGAGCGCCAGATACCCGTTAAGAGAAAATCATTGAACGACGCCTTTACGATGGTGCAGGATTGCACATTTGGGGAGGAATTATTCTGGATACAAGAACTGACTTGCATGTTCAAATTGGAACCATGACAGGCCAAATCTATCAGGATGTCATTCTGGAGCAACATATACGTTATACGCGCAGAATTCTTCGTGTTTACGGATGACAACGCCCGTCCTCGCCGTACGTTATCATCCGTAAACGAATTCCTTCGATCGGAGGATATCACCCATATGGACTGTCCAGCATTCTCACCGGACTTGAATCCAGCAGAGTATGTGTGGGACATGCTTGACCGACGAGTTGCAGCCCGTCAGCCACCTCCTACATGTCTACCGGAACTTCGGAGAACATTGCTTGATGAGCGGTTTAATATTCTCCAAGATCAGATCGATAATTTGATACTCAGCATGCCCAGGCGTTGTGCGGACTGTATTGCATCGTCTGGGAGACGTACTGTGTATTTACCATCATACCAACCATGTAATATTGGTTTTTGTAAATAGGTGTTTTTTGTAATTTGCTCCAGGGAGCAAAAAATCTTAATTTTTATTAATGATATCAAACATATAGCTTCTTTTTTGCTCTTTACATTTTGTTTAATAAATTGGCTTTACAAATAAGTCGCATTTGTTTTGCTTATGACTCTTTCGTTTCCTGAACTTCCATTATCCTTAATTTATGGACATGAGTGTACTTATGGTTGCACATCCAACGCTTTCGCCCACAGACGTGCAGAAGTAGAAAGTGAAGTCCGTTGCAAGACAAAGGACACGCCACATTCTGCAATAAGCGTATACAACTTTTTGCTTCGATGTTATAAATATGCTATCGAAACCCATCACACTAATATGATCTGGTCAAGAGGATGCTGAAAAGCACACATTTTGGGAATTTATAAACTATCTGGCTGTGTCTGTCATCTGTGATTGAACCAATAGCCAAAGACACCGTCACTAACTTGTCCCAAGGGTTTTAACAAAAATGTGTTGAGGGCCAATAGATATAACTTTGAGGGTGACTAAAAATATTTTATTTCCATGTTTAGTTTTATTTATTTGATGCTTCAATTCATCGAGCTTTTAAAACGTAACTTGCATATTGAAAAAATATTACATTATAGTGCCACTATATAAAATTATGCAATATTATAGATAAGTACTTTAATTCGCATTTTGCTTTTATAGATTTATGATTTATTTTATGATATGACATTTTAAAAAGCAATATGTTATGTACAAAAAAAATCCTTTATAGCATTCGCACCTCATCTCCTTATTGAGTCAGTAATCTAACCAGGAAAAAATGAGGTAAATACGATATTTAAATAAATGAGAATAACTTTTAAATCTATTTATTATTATTCTTTCATTACATCACATGAAGCCTCTAATATTTATAGTATTTTTGCAATATTAAAATCAAACATTGCACAAGTTGAAACATTATCAAGCACATTCTTTTGAATGAACACACGCGCGCGCACACACACACACACACACACACACACACACACACACACACACACACACACACACACACACACACACACACACACACACACACACACGCACACACACATTGTACAGCTACGTTAAGAATATTACGATAAGAATTATTATTCATAATAATAATTTTATCTTTATTTTGACGATGATTAATTTTTTATTAAAAATGCTTTTGATTTTGATTCCGAAAATTTACTTCTGTTTCCTTAAAAATGAAAAAATATGTCATTTTATATATATTTTAATGTATTATGAGAATGTGGCTTTTAACTTTATAATATTTTTTTCAGTAATGAAAATCAAACACAACTTGCAACATTTCACACAACATATTGTACAGCCTCGATATGCATAGACTATATAATATCGTTTTTCCTTCAATGAGGAATTTGTCATAATTTTAAAAAGAAATTTTTTCCTTCATCTTTTTTATCTCATGTACAATAAATTATATCTAAAAAAGAGTTAATTTCTGAATAAAATTAATATTTTGAGTAAAGTTCTACTTTTACATATTTAAAAATTTAGTATATCAGAAGTACGTATTATTGATCGGAAATATATTTGATGGTTTGACTATTATATTTAATCATCTGTTTTTAATTTTAAAGAAAATCATTTTCGTATCCATTATACGATATGGCTTAATTTGAATAAATTTCTGTTTGTAAATAAATTTTTTTAGAAATATACTACCAATATTCATTGGGGAAAACACGAATAAAATTTAATATCGTTTAAGGAGAATACTTTTGCTTTTTAAGAATAAGAGCTTAAAAATTATCATAAAATGTAAATAAAACTGATAGTTACGGAGTCGAATACCGTTTAAATTCATTTTCTAAAAGGAAATCATGAAAGCGAATCTTGTGAATTCATTCCATCCATAAAATTTCATATCCGTTTCGAAGTCTCATAGAGAAGGAAAAGTTTTCTTTATTCTTTTATTTAGAATTCAAGAATTCAAGCAATGTTTTGCAAAATAAAAGATTTTATTCCGGTTCTTCACTGCCCATTGAACTTCTTTCTGATATTTCGGATGCTTGTTGTTTTCGTGCAAACATAAATTTTTGTTTTATTCTGTTTCGTTCAAAATTCTTCTATACAGTCACGCAAATCAGCAATAAAATTTCTCGCATTAGGTGTTAATATTCTAGGAATGCAAGTAAACTGAAGTGTCTGAATAATCACTCGAACCTTGAAGCAATTTTAACTATGAGACATAGAATAGGCTTCTTTTTGATTTATGTTTAATAGTTTATTGTTTTATTCTTTACTTTAAGCTTTCGAGGCTCAGTGTTCCACTACATGGAACACCTACTAGCTTCGTTCGCTTCTAAAATTATTAAATTCAAACAATATATGAAAAAATAGGTTTAGCATTCTCGTTTAACTTTCTTTTTTAATAAATGATGGCAGTTTAAATCAGGCTGATCCATAATTTTCAGCTATAGTACGCCATGTAAAAATCTATTTTTTTCAAGGAATATATGTAATTTTTTCTATCAAAAATTAATTGTTGGATAACCATTTCAATGTTATTTTTATATATGTATCTTAAACTATATATTTAAAAAAACTTTTTGCAGAGAAAGCATATTTAAAGTAGTTAGAAAAAATTAGGTGTTCCATCAGCTGAAACACTGCACCGATAGTTTTAACCGGTGAGACGCTATGCCGGAAGGAGAACACCAATATCTTCGTTTCCTGTTCTTCTTTTTTCGAGAACAATGAATTCCAGTTCCCTCCCAATTTCCTCAAGGAATTCCCTCAAGGAATTTGGGAGGGTTAGAATTCTTAGAAATGACCAACCCTTACACTGGATCTCTGCAATGTTGTGTTTTTTTTATCAGTAGTTTTGGTCATCTTTACTTAGAGCTGCAATGAGTTTCCCTGTTCTTAGTTTTTGAACTAACTTTCGCTAACTTTCTTTTTATATAATATTATAATTACTTTTTAGTTATATATATATATATATATATATATATATATATATATATATATATATATATATATATATATATATATATATATATATATATATATATATATATATATATATATATATATATATATAACCAATCTAAAGTAAGAAAAAGTTTGAAAACGAAACTAAAATGAAAACGAAACAAAACAGTTTCGCAATCGCAACTAAAATTAATTACCTATTTAAACTAAAACCAAAAAGGAACTTCATAGTATTTAGAGAGCGCAATTGCAGCTACTTCTAAAACACAGATGAATTGATACAAAAGTATTAGAATCAAGTTAATAGGAAAAACAAAAATCAAATAAAAATTAAACCAAAAAAATTATTAAAAAAATTAAAAAAAGAATCCGGCCTGAAGACTTTTTCAAGGGTCACCCTCAGGCAGGGATTCAAATAAAGGGATTTTTTCTGTGAGGACATACAGACTGTAGTGATCGTAGCACCATCTTGAATCATGTCATTCTAAAGCGCTACCTATCTACTTTCCCTAATACAATCTATGTATATACTTCTCCCGGGGAATCCCCGTTCTGTGTATACGTGCGCTAAGCAGCGATGTTCGATAGTAGTTAGTGTAATAAAGAGTTTATTTTTCTAATAGCGATGAAATGCTTTACACTACACTCTACATGAACATCACCACAAATGGTGACCCGGATAAGAAATCACGCATCTCTTTTGATTTAATTTGATTAATATTATCTTACTAAGTTTCGTTTTGAAACGAAAGCGCACTTCATGATGGAGGAAATCTCAGCTGTGAAGATGCCTAACTTCATTCCGTCCGACCCTTCCCTCTGGTTTACGATGGTGGAGTCAACATTTGAATTGGCTATTCCAAAGCCAATTACAGCTTCTCGCACTAAATTCAACTACTGCGTGAGCACCTTACCTCCAGAAATCGCAATAACTGTGCGCGATATCATTCTTTCGCCAGATGCAACTGACCCTTACAGCCAACTTAAATCTGAGATAATTTCCCGATGCGGAGAATCAAAATCTCAGGAAATTCGTAAGTTATTGGCTGGAGAGCAGTTGCATGATAGAAAGCCGTCCGAGCTGTTAAGAATTATGCAAAGACGTGCCGAAAGTCACAATATTGCCGATTCTCTTTTACTGGAATTATTTCTTCAGCAACTACCATCTAATGTGCAATCGATTCTTGCCTCAATACAACCTTTGACACCTCAAAAAGCCTCTGAAATAGCCGACAAAATACTGGATATAACACCAAACCAGGTAAGTGCTGTTTCAAATGCAACTGCTACAGCTGATTCTGAACTGTTATCAGAAATTAAAATGTTGCGTAAAGAAATTGCACAGATGCGTCGCCATTCCAGAAGTCATTCACGGAATCGCCAACCTCGTTTTCGACGGAAAAGCCCTGCCAGTAATGATGATATCTGTTGGTATCATCGGAAGTACGACTCCAAAGCGCATAAATGCATTCCGCCTTGCAATTATCAGCCAAACCACAACGGCAAGGAGTAGCGGCGACATACGCCTCGCCCAGTAGTTCTCGTCGCCTTTTTGTTCGCGATAGAAAATCAAATGTAAATTTTCTTGTTGACACTGGCAGTGATTGTAGTTTGATTCCTGCGACTAGAAATGATAAACTGTGTATTCCGATTCAAAAATTCTTTGCAGCAAATGGTTCCATCATAAATGTTTATAAACAAAAGTTATTATCTTTAGATTTAGGTTTAAGAAAACAATTTGTTTATCCTTTTTATGTTTGTGATATTAAAACTGCAATTATTGGTGCAGATTTTTTACATCATTTTAATTTGCAACCTAATTTAAGAAATCGTCGTTTAAATGATATGTATACACATATAAATGCTCATGCTATTCTTAATAATACTGATGTTCATTCTGTAAAATCTGTATTTTGTAATGATGATTTTTCAAAGTTATTGAATGATTTTCCTAATATTGTTAAAGCTCCATGTGCAAACCAAACTGTAAAACATTCTGTTATGCATCATATTGAAACTTTTGGTTCTCCTGTTTATGCAAAACCTCGTAGGCTAGCACCCGATCGCTTAAAAATCGCTAAAATGGAATTTCAGCATATGTTGGATTTAGGCCATATGCGGCCATCTAACAGCAATTATGCCTCTCCTCTACATATGGTTCCGAAAAAAGGAAGTGACGATTGGCGTCCTGTTGGTGATTTTAGAGCTCTTAATGCTCAGACCAAAAAGGACAAATATCCGATTCCCAGTGTTTTGGATTTTACTAGCGAACTACATGGAACCACAATTTTTTCTCATATTGATTTAGTAAAAGCTTTTCATCAAATTCCGATTGCTCCCGAGGACGTTCATAAAACAGCTATTTGTACTCCGTTCGGACTCTTCGAGAGCACTCGGATGCAATTTGGTTTGTGCAATGCATCAAGTACCTTTCAGAGATTTATTGATGAAGTTACTAGAGATTTAGATGGTGTGTATGCTTTTATTGACGATTTATTAATTGCTTCAAAATCAATCGAAGAGCATAGACAACATCTCAGAGTTCTCTTTTCAAAATTAGACCATTATGGACTTGCAATTAAATCTTCTAAGTGTACATTTGGTGTTCCTACCCTAGATTTTTTAGGATTTAAAGTTTCCAAAGAAGGTATTTCTCCAATTCCTGATCGAGTTAGTGCAATTCAAGAATTCCCACGACCCACTACCCTTACTCAACTTCGTAGATTTTTGGGTATGTTTAATTTTTACCGCAGATTTCTTCCCAAGGCAGCTCACATATTATCACCTTTGATTAAGTTTCTTGAAGGCCATACTAACAAAAAGAAATCACCACGGCCAGCAAAAAAATCTGAAACTACTCTGCAATGGTCTGAGGAAGCTGATAAGGCATTTTCTAATGCTAAGAAAGCTCTTGCCGAAGCTACCCTACTCAAACATCCGATTCCTGGAGCTCCTTTAAGTCTGTGGACTGATGCATCCTTATTTGCTATCGGAAGCTCTTTAAATCAACTTTCAAATGGAATTTGGGAACCTATTGCATTCTTCTCAATGAAACTTTCTAAAAGTCAAACTAATTGGTCAACATACGACAGAGAACTTCTTGCTATTTATGCTTCCATAAAAAAATTTCGACACATGCTTGAAGGTAGGGAATTTTCAATCTATACTGATCAAAGACCCCTTACTGAAGCCTTTAAGCAAAAGCCGGATAAATGCTCACCTCGTCAACTGAGACATTTAGACTTCATATCCCAGTTTTCTACCGACAT
The DNA here is from genome assembly GCF_947563725.1 of Argiope bruennichi. Lineage (NCBI taxonomy): Eukaryota > Metazoa > Arthropoda > Arachnida > Araneae > Araneidae > Argiope > Argiope bruennichi. Next base: position 114,580,669 of record NC_079152.1, on the reverse strand, counting down.
TCGTTATGTCAAGGGTACAGAAAACATTGTTGCAGATGCATTGTCTCGCATTGAAATCAATTCAATTTCAAAGAAAAATTTAAATTTTAATGACATCTCACTTGCACAGTTAAATGATTCTGAACTTAAAGAATATCTGAAGTCTTCAAATTGCAAAATAGAAAAGCAATATTTTCCCTTAGAGGATGTAACCTTGTATTGTGACTTATCTACTAATTCACCTCGTCCGTACATTCCAAATTCTTTTCGTTCAATAGTTTTTGAAAATATTCACAATCTTTCTCATCCTGGCATTCGAGCAACAAGAAAGCTGATTACTAAACGTTATTTTTGGCCAAACATAAATTCATTTATTAAAAATTCTGTTCAATCTTGTCATAATTGCCAACGTTCTAAAATTCAAAAACATACAAAATCTCCTATAGGCACTTTCGCTTTGCCAGATGCTCGATTTGCCCATATAAACATTGATTTCATAGGACCACTCCCACTATCTGATGGTTATAAATATTGTATGACAATAGTTGACCGATTTACCAGATGGCCGGAAGCTATTCCTACTTCAGATATAACTGCTGAAACAACATGTAAAGCCCTAATTCATAATTGGATATCTCGTTTCGGTTGTCCAGTAACTATAACTACAGATCAAGGTAAAAATTTTGATTCACATCTATTTAGACATTTGAATAATATTTTGGGCACAAATCGAATCCGCACAACGTCCTACCATCCCCAATCCAATGGACTTGTAGAACGTTTCCACAGGGATCTTAAGAGTTCTATTATAGCCCATTGTCAACCAAACTGGACTGAAACTATTCCCATAGTTTTACTCGGAATTCGATCTGCAATTAAACCGGACATTAATGCCACATGTGCTGAATTAGTCTTTGGTACAACCCTCAGATTGCCTTCTGACATTTTAACCTCAAAAGTAGATCTATCAGTACCAACAGATACTTATGTATCAAAATTCAAAGCACTAATGCAATCTATAAATCCTATCTCAACGTCTAGACACTCGGTTAAACCTATTTATATTCATCCATCCTTAAGTACTTGCTCTCATGTATTTTTGAGAGTGGACAGTGTTAAACCTCCTCTTTCACCTCCTTACACTGGTCCACACCTTGTAATCAGCAGGAAAGATAAAACTTTTGTATTAAAAGTTAATAATAAAAATGTAACAGTTTCCATAGACCGTGTCAAACCTGCATATGTGTTGACAGGATCTAATGACTCGTTACCTTCTATACCTGCAACTATTCATAAAACTCAAGGTGAACTTTCTTCTAAAAATGAACAATTACCGACAAAACCAACTACCACTCGTAGTGGACGTCATGTCCATTTTCCAACGAGATTAATTACTGAGATATAAATTGTTATGCATATATATATATATATATATATTGTAACTGTAATTTTATGTATTTCATATATTATTGCATCTATTTACTTCAATTTCTATTTACCATTGAAACCATTATCCTATATTATACTTATTGTATTATGTGATGTTTTATTTTTATGCGCGTATAATTATCTTGTATTATTACATTTGTCGTTCTCCTTGTTCACTAGGGGGATACTCATGTAGTGATCGTAGCACCATCTTGAATCATGTCATTCTAAAGCGCTACCTATCTACTTTCCCTAATACAATCTATGTATATACTTCTCCCGGGGAATCCCCGTTCTGTGTATACGTGCGCTAAGCAGCGATGTTCGATAGTAGTTAGTGTAATAAAGAGTTTATTTTTCTAATAGCGATGAAATGCTTTACACTACACTCTACATGAACATCACCACAAGACATTGTCTAATAATGATTCCTCGTGACCCGAAAATCCCCTGAAATTATGCTCAAGAGATATACCATTTTAAGAGAAAGGAAATACAAAATAACAAATTAGAAAAAAATAACCACAACAAAGTAAAAATACAATAAAAACAATAACAATAAAAACAAAAACAGCATTAAAATTAAAATTAAAATTAAAAACGAAAAGGCCAGAACATACCATCCAACAGTCAAGTAAACTTTAAACAATCGATTGTGATTTCCTGTTTTTAAAAAAGTTAACGGTAAATTATGTAAACAGAGGTAGGCACCCAGCGCCATCTATTGAGTGATCCAATATGCAAGTAAAGTTCTATTTTTATTTAAGCCAAAGGATTAATCCCAAACCATACCTTGTTTAATTAAAAAATTGACATTACAGTAATTTCTAGGAAAATCATTTTTAATTAAATTTTTAAGGAGGATATTTGATGCTTCAATATAAGAATTTTTATTATTGCAAACCCTTTTGATCCTGTTAACTTGTGAGAAAAATAGATTTTTGAAAATTTTAGAGTTTAGATTGGAATGGTAGTTACATAGTTTTGTTATTTTAAAGTTGAAATCATCCCTTTTATCGTATATACCAACTATTGTTTTATCATTAGCAATTTCGATTTTTAAATCCAGAAAGGTAGCCTCAAGTTGATTTTTATTTGTATCTTTTAGAATTAAATCTTTTGGATAGCAATTAGTAATAATATTAGTATTGTCGAAGTTAATCAAAAGTAGGTCATCAATATATCTCCACCCGTTTATTAAATTATATTTAATTATTTTTTTCTCATAGTAATGCAGGAAAATATTAGCTAAAGCACTTGAGAAAGCTGTCCCCATTGGAATGCCCTTGACTTGTTTATAAAAATTAATACCATTAAACACGTAATTTTCAGTAATATTAAAATTACATAACTCAAGCCAGTTATTTTTAGGAATGATATTTTCATTTAAATATTCGTCATATATAAAAGTGCGGACCTTTATTAATTTTTCATGAGGTAGATTAGTGTATAAATTTTCGAAATCAAAAGTATTAAGTTTATTAATGTTGTTATCTTTTAGAAAATCCAATACTTCTTTGTTACTAGAGTTATATATATATATATATATATATATATATATATATATATATATATATATATGTTACTTTGTTACTATTTCTTTAAATACTTAAAAATTATCCTGGACAAAATAAAAAATGAAGACAACTTTATTATTTCTAGTAACAAAGAAGTATTGGATTTTCTTATTATTGAGGATTAAAGTATAATAATTCGGCTCCTTTTTCTAAACTGAATAAGTTTTTGTTCAAAGCATGTTAAAATATATATATATATATATATATATATATATATATATATATATATATATATATATATATATATATATATATATATATATATATATATATATATATTAAACTTTTTTCGCGTTTACAGTGAGCAATTCTACAGGAAAAGCACTAATTAAATCCCTCTATTCATTTACAAACACTGCCGCTCTTTCATATATTATTATTGAAGACATAAAAAGATATAATCTGTCTTTTTGTTTGAAAGTAACATTTTTTATATAATGTCCTTAAGTTTTTGTTGAATCAGTATTTACTTAGTAATCATCTGAAATGTTGCGCAAATTATCAAACTTATTCTGTAATCTGCACAAAATCTCAGAACAAAATGATTATATTCTATGTCTTTAAATTTTTATGAACATGATTCAGAATAAAGTTATTAAATTAGTTAATTAGTCAGTTTTTCAATGAGATGACAGACATTTAAATTAATATTTATACATATATATCAAAAACACCACTTTTGCGAAATGTAGAACTGTAACATATTAATCTTGTCACTGTTCTATTCATTTAAACTGATTTACTCTGTATATATTTCAACAGCAAAATAAACTTCTAATTCAGGACTGTAAATATGATTCTTAAATTTCGCCTCCACAGCAGCATAGTCGACTTTTTCTCTTTCCTTGCGCGTAGATAACTTTCAGAAATACGTACAGTACCCGATTTCGGTTTCCATTTGAATAGGTGATATAACAAATGAACACGCAAGCTCAAACAATCACCAAATTCTATTTTCTGTTTTACTAAAATTCAAACAATGCAAAATATCTAATATCTTGCAAGTTGCTTCATTAAATAAAAGCAAGTAATTACCAAACTTGTTAATTTTAAATGATGTAACCTCCAAATTCACCTCTTATTAATTGTTCGAGGCTCATGCTCCAACCATGATTTATATCAAGAACCGGAAATCGCTTGTAAATTCTCGGTGTAATGCCTCTTTACTGATCTTGATTTATAGGTGTTAATGGGTGGTGTGTTTCTCCACGTATTACCTATGACAAAGAAGGAACATAGCCCAAAGTTTTAAAAGAAACAACACCCAGCTCAGGAGTGAAATGATCCAAGATGTACCATCCATTAAGCCAACACAAGATCGAATTCTGTCTCATTAATCTTATCATTAGAGGCTGATTTTCACATCATTATCGACCCTCTTTCGTTCTGGGATATGCCATGCATTCGTGATGTTGAAACAATGCCAGTTAGGAATGTGACTGTAATAATATCTGAATGGAGTTGTCGAGCAAGTACTTAGGTTGGCATTACATGTAATAAGAAATGGCCAGAAGCTTTTCTATGATTTTCTCCACATGTCGCTAATGAACCCCTAGTTTAAAATATAAATAAAGATTCATTTTTCGATTATTCTTATTATTATTGGTAATTTTGATACATATTCAGACTGGTATTGTGTGACATTCAGAAAAAAAGATGATGATGAATCTTCTTCAAAATTTAAATTTCAAATTTTGTATCTGAATAGTTTAATAATATTTAAATAAAATATCTTTCTAATACTATATAGTACTAGATATATATAATACTAGATATCATTGGAGAATGAATCATGATATAGACACATTGCCATTTAGGAATGTGACTATAATAATAATTCTAATCATTTAAGGGTATGAACTTAAATTGCCTCTGTATGCAATAAGAAAGTATAGAGCCGGCGTCCTGGCATAGGGGTAGCGCGTCTTCCCCGTGATCTGGGCGTCCCGGGTTCGAGTCCCGGTTTGGGCATGGTTGTTCTTCTGTTGTTCTATCTGTGAGATGTGTGAATGTGCCCTCCTGTAAAAAGGGGTTGTGCAAGCGAATGAATGATGCGTGAGTGGCAAAGTCGTACTCTTGGCCCTAGTTGGCGCTGCTATAAAAAATAATAGACGTCCTCCTCAGGCTTAAATCGCTGTCTTCGTAACAGCGGGCTTGTCAGTGGCAAGTGCCATAAGAAACAAACAAACAGAAAGTATAGAGGAAGACAACCATAGAGAAATTGATATTCTCTATGGCTCTCGTGTTTATCACCAATGAAGTGCTGGTTAGAAATTAATATTTCCTTTTAAGAAGTTAAAAGCACAGTTTTGATATATGTTCAGATTGTTGTTCGACGGTAATCAGAAAATAAAGATGATAATGACCTATAAGAAATTGACCTATAAGTTATTTTTGAAGCCTAATTTATGTTACGTAATTAATTCACATGTTTGAAAGGATATTTAGTATATTTTTAAGATTTTATACAGCTCAGTATACATGAAGATTCATGTTAAAATAACATCAGTTTGTGAAAAACTTCTTATCTTTTAACTTGTCGTAGAAAATAACTGAAATTCAGCTTATTGCAATACCGATATTTTTCTAAATCATAATGGCATTTCACATGGAATTTTTAATTATATAAATTTCCTATACATCGGCCTTTTCCATACGGAAGAAAAAATATCCTATGTTTCGTATATTCACAGCTAAAATCATTTTACTATGAAATTTTTCATATGCTCGAATACTCAAAGAATGTACTTTAAATTTTAATATTATCTTCTCCTAAAGTACTGTCATATATTTTGGAAGTTTCGTATAATTCAGTTGGAAATTCTGAATAAAGTAGCGATTTTTTTAAAGAAAAATCTTGAAATCTTTCAGATCAAGGGTGCTATATCCACGAAAGGTACATGGAGTTATTACTTATACCAAAGAAAAATATTATCGAATGTTTAAAATTATAATTTGAATTCTGTAAAATGGGAGAGGGGCGCAAACTCCTTTTCTTCGTTATCGATTTCTGGTCAATCACCTTATATTCTCGTGATTTAATCTTTATGGTCAAACGTGAGTTCAAGTACATTCTTTTACATGATCAAAGTTAAAAAAAATCCGTTCAACCTTTCTGGAGAAATTCGAAGTGTTCATGAATCTGAAAGTGCCCGGATACTTTTGTATACTTATTGTATCTGGGAATTTAGTATTTTATTAGAGCACTGAATGTTCTTGTTCAGATTAGTATCAGTAAGTGATGAGAATAAATATTTTGATTCATATTAGCTTATGATATACTCAATTTCTTATCCTGGCATTTTTTTAAAATTAAATGTATGAATATCAAAATCAAATCGAAAAAAAACCCTTGAAATTCTAATAAAATGTTTTTATACAAATTGTAATTATATTTATAATGTATTTTTTACTTTTAATGCATATTTAGGAGTTCTTATGATATTCATTTTGTTCTTAATTAATTTATAATATTGCTTGATTTTTGACTAAAAATTTGTTATTTACCATCTGTTCTTACCATGCATGTCAAAACACACACACACACACACACACACACACACACACACACACACACACACACACACACACACACACACACACACACACACACACACACACACACACACACACACACACACACACACACACACATTATTTTCTATTTCTTAGTCTTTAATATATTTCATAATTCATAGTAAGAAATGCTATGAAATTTAAAAGCCAGTATTTCTCAAATTGTTCACCAGATGATTGAACCTGTATAAAATCACTATTTAGTTAAATTATTATATTAATTTATAGTTACTTTTTTTAAAATTATTTAAATACAATAATGTTATTGGGGACAATTGATTGTATATAGTTTAAATTCACTAATACATCAGAGAGAGAGAATAAAATTTCAATTTTACCATTACGAAACATTTGAGATTAGGTAAAAACATCAAAAAATATATGAATTCAGATATATACCAGAAATTTCTTGGTATACTTGTTCTTTAAACAACTTATTTTATCTGAAGATGCACATAATAGTAATAAATAGTATTGTATTTAATCCAATAATACATTACACTTGATGGAACCCTTTAATCTGCAAAATTATCTGAAATCCATCCGGAATCTCTAACAATTATTGTTTCCAATTATCCATAGGACTATAAGTTCTAGAACGACGTTCGGTTTACACATGTCGAGTGGATCAATCATTAAAGTGATGTTAAGGGTATTTGTGCAGGAATATTACTTAGAGAAGTGATTACTTTAAATACTTCGACTATTAACGGAATGACATGGGAATAAATGTAAAGTTGTATCCTCTAAAATAAATAGATTTCATTTCTCCTACCTTATTCTAAAACTACTATAATAAAGTATATTTCAGTTAAAATTTATATACTGATATATTTGTATTCTAAAATTTATATAATGAAAGAATTTAGATTATATTTAGGTAATTAAATATGCATATTCTAAAATAAAGAAGCTGAAATAATTTTTTCATTAAAATGGTCATCTTTAATTTTATAAAAACTGCTAATTATGGACAAATGTTAGCAGTTTTAAATTAGATAATGCTATCCAAAACTACTTAATATATATCTATCAACTTTTATATTATATTTTATTATTATCGCAATTATTATTTATTTATTGATATATGTCTTAACATATATCAATAAATACTTAAACTTTTAAATTTTAAATTTTTATTTCATATATTAGCAATAAAATTCATAATAATGTGAGAAAAGATGAGCTTTTTAAATAAACTATTGAATAAAAGGAAGATTGATTTGATTAAATCTTGATTTTTGACTCTATTATTCAGATTGAACTGAGCTTGAAAGACGACAGGGAAATTCTCAAAGCTTATATGCGACAACTTATAGAAACAAAGTTATACGAAATTAAAGCATAAAACAGGTGTACCAATATTCTGAGAAATTTAGAAAAAATTGCTAAATATTCAAGCTTTTGTATGAATTTTATAAAAATGAATACAAAATAGTAATCTAAAATATAGAAATATGGAAGAAAATAAAGGGCAATGTATAAAAATTAATAAAGTATACACAGAAGAATAAAAAACATTTCTTGTCATACATTCCGAAACTGTAAAGTTAAGAATTTGTTAAGAATATTGCTTGGAAAGCTTTGAAAATTAAAGCACAAAAAAAGTTTTCAGTGGAGATTTCCAATTCAACTTGAGGGTTTTTCTTTTATTTTCCAAAATCTAGCTCTCTAAAAGGCGATGCTTAGCATCTTTGTTTCCTGGTCGGAAGTTACACTTCTCTTTCTCTTATAAAAAATCTCTTTTTTTTGAAGATATCAAGTCCAGTAACAATCTGATTAAGGGAAAAAAACTTTTAATCTCTTTAGGTTTACTTTTCCGATAACTTCCTTTATAACTACCACTGTTTCTACCTTTTATGGAGTTAGATCATCAGCCCTGCTTAGAGGCCATAACTTTGTTCTTAAAATTTGTTCTAATTGTATCTTTCGAAGAAAAAAAATTGCAATTTTCGTGCAATATTTTGGTAGTATGTTTTCTAAGTTCATCATCTTCCTTACTTTCTATTTGTTTCCATATGAACTTTTCCCAATGTAATTTAACTCCTTTGCCATATTTAATTATTTTATTTGTAAATAATTTAATATATTCCCTTTTTCATTCAGATATTCTAAATCCATAATATTGGATTTTGAATCCGAATCGACTGTACAAACTGTCCTATTATTGCAGGGTTAAATATTCAACAGTAAGCTTCATGGCTAAAACTTTAGCCATAAATACTAAAAACTTATCTGACAATTAATATATTTTATTTTCGAATTCATGGTGAATCAAACTAAGTGACATTTTCATCAATTTTTCATAATTACAAAGTGATTTAGTTTCAAAATGACTTTGACTTCAAATGAAAAGATTAATGTAGTTACAAAATATTTGGTAAGTACATTTTTTTCTGCCATATTTATCTCTAAAGAGTTTTGCAATGCCTTTTAAATACAAATTGTGATGCCATCATTTTTTACTTTTCCGTTATTACTTTATTAAAATGCTACTTGCTCAATTTTTTCTGTATTATTCATTTCATGTTTCTGACCCCTTTACAAAATATCTTATATTTTCATGCTATTAGAAAACTGTTGCAGTGAACTTAAGATTAAAAATATGTATGATATAAAATCAATATTAAAATCCACGCTGCCTAAGGAATTACTTTAGAAAAAAGTCTTTTAGCCGTGAAGAAAATTTTTTTTTAATAAAGTACCAAGAAAACTGTACCGTTTCTTCCTTAACATCACGTATCCTTTCACAAGTATCGATTGGGATAAAAAGTTTTGATATTACTTCCAGTCTTTTGGAAAAGAGCTCTAATGAAAGTTACTCTTTCATATATCGGAAACCAGAAGATATATCCTTTTTTTTTACTTGCATAAAATGACATTCCACTCAGAAATATTACTCAGAAAAAGATACAGATCCTTCATTCGCTGTAAAAGAATGCTAATGTTTTTCAGTTGACTGTAGTTATCATAACAGTAAAAATTTAAAATGTGTTTTTGATAGATCTTTTACTCTTGTATATTGTTTCAATTTTTTCTCAGTTATATGACCTTACTTTTGAACAAGTAATAAAATAATTAAATGCACTTTTACAATTTTTTTTTGTTGTAGAGGAAAAAATATGAATGGAAGTATACGATTAATTTCTTTCCTTACTTTCAAAACTAATTTCCAGTATGTTAAACAAAAAAGAGGCAAAATCCAATATTTTTTTATGCTGGCAACAGTTTTTGGATTTGGAATTTGAAGAGAAACCAACTGGAGTGGTCTGCCCAAAACTTTCTCGTATACTCTCCCATAGAGGTGTCAACCCTGAGAACGCCTTACATGTCAATGACGTACAGTAGTTACGAGTTTTTTGGCGATTAATCCCTGGCATGCTGTTAATAGTATTCAGAAACCGAATTTGTGTTTTATATAAGTCTTTCTTAACCGATTGAAAACCAAATTTGACATAAAACTGCATTTGTAGTCACAAAATTCCTTACGAAATTTGATATATTGAAACCATTGTGTTTTTGAATTATCACGGTTATATGTTTTTGGAAGTATTGACAGACAGAAGTTTAATTACTTGTTCGATGCAAATCAAAATTTGATAGTAGTACAAATCATAAATCTGCGTACAGAATTTTATCTATCTAGATCTCTTCTTTTTTAATTATCGTGCTAGCTTATATCCAAACAGCGAGACGAATGGACTTCCTCTGATCAGATTTTACTCAAAATTTGACAGAAATATGCAAATTTGTTGTAAAGACCATATGCCAATTTTTAACCATCTAACTCAAAGCCTATTTAAGATAACTTTATCATAGACAGATAGACGAACATTTTCCACAAGTGTGTTTTCGAAATCAAAGAGTTCTAAAATGTTCGAATTTTTTTTGACGATTACTATACTTTCTCTGTATATGTATACGAGAGAATAAAAAAAATCCTAAGAGGTATTAACTTTATCATTCTTAATTTCTTTTATCTCTTCTTAATTCTCGGGCATAAATACATATCAGGGAATTTATATCAGAAATTAGGGTATTATTATTGATTTTAATTTTGTATTCATCGCAGCATGCAAGCGCACTTACACATTGGAAGTTAAGAATACTTATTTAGAAACTTTAGTGTTGTTTTCGTTCATTTGAGTAATACATAGACATGTATTGTTGTTATTTTATTAAAAAAGAAATCAATTTCGATGAATAATTTGAATTCTTCAAAAATAACTACTATTGTACTATACATATGGAAACACACTAGGGGTAATTTATTAGCTCAACATCAATTAATATGCTTAATTTGAATAGTTTTTAGATGAAAAATATTTTAGAGATTATAGAATAGATTGATTTTAATAGAATTTAAGATTCTAACTGAATAAAATAATATCTTCTGCATCTGTGCAATGCAAACACACGTTGACAATTCTTAAAATTGTATAAAAATGATAAAATAAAAATGCGAGATATTTTCGATTAAAAATCGACAGAAGTAAGCAAGTAACCATTGAAAATTATATATTTTTAAAATATCAGTTTACTTAATTTTTAAAATAAAGTTTATTCTGTGAGCACTGAATTCGTAATTAAAAGATTTATGATTATTTCAATAGCAATCAATTGATTGGAATCGATTGCATCATCATCATACGCTAAATTAAAATATATATGTATATATATTAAAATCAAAGGAAAATTTACTCTGAATAAAATTTGCATCATTCGAAATTTGAATCTGTATTTCCCGGCCATGTTAGCCATATTTCTGATGTTATTGAGAGAAAAAGATGAAATTTCAATTAAGTTTTAAACTAGTAAAAATCTAATTTCACTTTTGAAAAACTCTTTCTTAGTGAAAACTTGCTGTATTTCCTAAGTGACAATAATGCCTTTTTCAACAACTATGTGATAAATAAGTAGCTAACGATCCGAAAGCAATAGGTATTTTCCTTTTTTGTAGTTTTGAACGATTTTTAAATCGAATATTTCATATTTTACGGCAAAGAAAAGTCTTCAAAAGTCTAAAAGTAATATAAAATACTCGAATCGGAGAAAGATAAAATATTAGAATCGGAGGAAGAATACTGAAGGAAAAATTAAGCATAAGATTGCTGTTATTATTTAAAATAAGTATATATTCTCATTATAAAGAATATCCAATTTGCTTTTATCAAATAATGAAAGTTGCACTTACTGTAACGACATTTCTGGGTAGCTTTAAAATTCTAAAGAAAGCATTTCTTGTTAAAATAGCTAATCCCAAATAAACTTAATATTTTTTGTTGAAAGAAGAAAGAAAGAAAGAAGCTTGTAGAAGATATTGATATTGGCTACGATAGGAAAATTTTGCAAGCAAATGCATTTATTAGTTTTTTTAAAACAAAAACCTTTTTTTTTCTGGAAAGAGTGATGAAAAAGTCGTAGATTGTTATGAATATTTCACAAACTAATTTTAAAGTTAAAATTTTTGAATATTAAATAATGCAATACCTTGATAAAAGTTTCAGTAAGAATTCATCTAAGACATGCTTTGCTCAATATTAGCCAATTTTGTACATTGTTGTTTGTTAAGAATATGGTAAAAGATATTTAAAAAGTTTCAAGTTCTTGAATATTAAAGAATATTAAACATTGTTGAAAATATTGGATTAAAATGGTTTAAAATTTATATGGGCATCGGAACACAAAGCTAGAAAATATGAGCTATGTTTTATATGTAAAGGAGTCCTTTCTAATCATTGCTTAATAGATAACTTTTAAATTGTTAAAGCCAATCATGAACTTCTGATTGAAAAATCTGTAAATGACGAATTAAATTTTATTCGTCATTTGACGAATAAAGCTCATTTTGTCTGAATCAGTATATATTTCCTTAAAAAAGTATGATATCTAAATTTTGATGTAGTTTCCAGTTTCTATTAGACATATTTAATGAATTATTCTTAGAACGTCAGCATTTTAAAAGTAAAAGTTATCCTTTCTGTAAATAAAACAGACTAAGTTATGAGAATTTATAGGTCGTCGTTCAAGACAATTTTAGACCATTTAAATAATCGCCCCGAAAAACAACAGCAAATCCCTTCATAATACTTATTTCATGAGGTAGTAAATCTAAAATAATAATAAAAAAATAAAGATTTTTAGATCCTGCCAATTTTAAAAATATATCCTGACCTCTAAAAACTTTAATTATTGAGCAAAAAAAATTTTTCATTGCCCCTTGCTGCAGAAAAAATGAGATACATCTTGTGACTAATTAGTCCTAATTGGCTCCATCCAATTCTAATACGTACATGGTTATAGGCTACGGACTATTTACCTGAGAATTATAGGCATTAAAAATTTACATGTTTCCGAGGAATATCTTATTCATATATTCCATTACGATGATATATCGTCCCATAGATTATGTTTATTTTTAAATTTAGTGGTTTTAATCATAAATTTATATGAAAATATTTATTTCAACGATGCAAATTTTTTTTCAATGCCTAAAAACTCTCATATATAAATATTTGTTCGGTTGTCCATCACCCAATATTCAATGGCTTTAAAGAAATTTACTAATCACGCATATGTGGAAGGGAAAAAAATTGAGAAATCGAGTATTTAAGACATTTCAGAGTAATAATGGATTGTGGAGCAAGAAAATAAAATATTTTGCTGGAAATAAAATATTTGTGGGAAAATATTTTTCAGGGAAATAAAATATTTCTGGTCTTTCTAAAAGGATAGTTTATTTCATCAACAAAGACAGTTTGATTATACTGACATTTATACTCCATTTAATTATACTGCCGTCCTATCTGTAGAAAAATACAAATGTCGTTTTCTGAATTACTGGTATCTTTCTAGGAAATGTTTTAAGGAGAGGGACGGGGAGGATCAGGTGTTGCACATGTGATGCAGAAATTCCTATTTTGCCTTAACATTAACATTTGACAGGAGAAATTACGTTTATACTAGTTCACAAACAGTTCAGAAATGACATTGACACTACACTCATATTAGTACACAAACAGTCTATAGATAAATATACATTTCAAAAGCGACAGTGTAGAGAACATTTCAAATCAATAACTGATATCTACATGCTATTTATGTTGGATTTTAACAAAAGTCAATCAGCTAAAGCCTGCAGTTTTACGCTGGTTCATTATATTCTTGTTTCAGCGCCTAAATAGATGTTATTGCTAATATTTTCTTCCAACATTTTTATTTTGTATTTTTCAATGCATTTTGTTCTGTTAGTGAATCATTATTTGTTTCAAATAGATATTAGTGATTAGTTTTGATTTGGTTGTTCATGAACATTTTGCAACGAAAACGAAGTGAAGTTTATCAAAATATGGAACTATACGATGGAAAACTGGCAAAGCCAAATTACATTTAATTACACCTGAGATATTGAGTTAGTTAATACACTGTTGGATAGTTGCTAAATGACAAATGGATACATTGCGCTTAGCAATAATAACTATATTGCGCTTATGATCTACAACCACATGAAACAAAATCATGCCAGAATGCAGGGCGATAATTTATTGCGATAAATTGCAATAACGATAATTTATTGCGCTCTAAAATCCAGAAGGGTTGAAAAGCGTTCAAGGGACAAAATGGTAATTTTGAGCTGAATATGTAAAAGTGAAAAAGGGAATTATTGTCATCAGGTATACTGGTGGAAAATGCTTATACGGGATATAACCCTTATGGAGGTCAAAGAAAGATTACACAAGTTGTGGCATGCTTTACACAACCTTATCCAGCAATGTTTGGATAATTTATCCCATTTCTGTATTAGAATACTCATGAGGTATTCATTGGAGGGCATTTTCGGCCAACAAGACTTCTCCACAAAGCATTCCAAACATTTTCATTTGGAGTCAGATCTGGATCCTGGCTATTCAAGGTGGGAAATATACTTTCTCTCTAGATACTATTGGGCAGCGACTTTACGATGATATGTTGTGTTGTTGCCTATGAAAACAAATTTATCACCTACAGCACCACGGAACTTGTTAATTTCAGACAGCAGAAGATCAGTAATGTATAGTCCATCAATTATAGCTCCACCTGGAAGCGCATAAAGGAATGTGCTACCATTGAGCACAATGTGAGCCCATACTATGACATTACATGTAATATATTGGCGCTTTCTCTGTATGTTTGGATGACTGTATGCAATACCACTTTCACACCAAATCAGTTGTCAGTGACAATCAGAAGAAAAATTGGACCTACTTTGGTCTGAAAGGATATGAAAATCCATTTCTCTTCCCTCCAGCTGCGATGCTGACCTCACCAATGTAAACGCCTGGCACGGTTACAATGATACAGGACAGCTAGTTTATAGTTATAATTCTTGCAAACATCTGTCGGCAGTTTTACGGAAGGCCCACTTGGTAGTAGCAGCAAGAAACCAATTAACCTCTTGACTAACTATGCTGTTCTTGATCCATTTTGTCGATAGCAACATGTACTTATTATATGAAGATATCATATTGCGAACATGATATGTCTTGAGACATTTGCTACCTATTCCATTTGTTTGAAATGATTTCCAAAGCCAAAACCTAAACTCCGAGCTCCTTGGCAACGTTTGATATTTTTCGCCCTTCTTCAATTTTTCCAATAATATAACCACTAGTAAAATCATCTAAGTAATTTTGGGAAAACAACTGTTGCAAGTTGGTCAATTGATTTGCTCCCTTTAAACTTTGCATTTGAGCAACAACGGTAGATGGGTATCAGTTCCTTTACATCTCGTATTAGCGTTGTCACGTGGTGAACAATTCGACAATCCAAAAGTTTGCATGCTCACAACTGATCTTACTGTATCCCGCACTTATGTAATTTCAATATTTGCCTCCTTCCATTTTGTGGTTGCTATTATTTCTATTATCATCCATCCTTTAGGAATTGCCCCCCAGTATATTATTATATTACAGTTTAATAATCCATTTAAACATATACTTCTACTAATTATAATAATACAGGGTGATTATCCCAACTTTGGAGGGTTTCAAAATAAACAAAATCAAGTATAACTTGTTATTCATCAGAAATTACAAATAAAATTTTAAATTCATCACAGTTATAAGTATTCATTACAAGCGCTTCCAATAATACGGAAGATATTAAGACAATATGATAAATTCTCCATACTCTTTTGGTATCTCTGATGTGAACCTTTGAAAGCTTGAAAATATGCATGTTTGAAGTTTATTAAATCATTTGGTAAAGGCGTATGTGCAAAAAACCTGCTTTTTGATGTAGACCCAGAAAAAAAGGTCAAATATCGCCATATGTACATATCTGTATTCTTTCAAGCCTTTACACCCACCATGTAAAGAAAATTGTGAGATGAGTTATCATACTGTTTCGACAACCTTAATATTTTTAGAGTGACTCAAATTGAACGCTTATAATTGTGTTGAATTTAAACTTTCAAGAAATGTCTTGAGATTTATTTTTATAGAGAGTCTTCTTTTATAGGCAAGCCTGTCAAACCTTAAAAATTGAATATCCTTGTTTTCCTCAAATACTTGAATTTCATTTAAATTTTTCTTTGCTATAAATTTTTTATATATTTTAAGAATATTTATTGTTAGAAATTTGTAATATTGTTTTTTAAAGTAATATGTCTCTCGGTAAGGAAGATAGTTTTTCGGATATGATAATGGCTGCTGAATGGATATTGAGTGAATGAGCCCCCATCTTGGTGACCATTTGCTGATTTTAGTGATAATAACGAAGGATCTATAATTTTCAAGAATTTTAGGGATAACTCCGTTAGGACTATCAACATTTTTTTAGAATATTCGATGTCCTATTAAGAGACCTGAAATACGGAGGCGCACAGATGGGTGTCAGTAGAGATGACTTGAGCTCGAATGTGTAGTTGAACGAAGTCTCTCAAAGATGAAGTCCTGTGAGCTCTCTCTGAGTGCATTGCACTGCTATGGTTGTTTATTACCAATTTGCTGCTTTTTTGTCGCTATTTATTACATCAATATTTTGTGCCTTTGTGTGGAATAACGTGTCTTTATCCGTTAATGAGCCTGTTGGACTTTTCACCGACAAATTAGCAGTTGGAATTTGGATTTTTCGTAACACTATGAGATACCATCCTCAACTATATTAATTTCACGAAGGCAATGTCTACAGTTATGAAATGATATTTAGGTATACTAGGCAATTTAGGTATACTAGACCCATAATTAAAGTACACTATCAAAGCGATAGGTCTAACCATTTAGTAAGAGAAGACAGCTTGTGCATATCATTGGGCAAAACAAAAGCTAAAAACTAACATTGTTTAGTCTCAATTTCCAAAATTGTTGAGTTATGAGTAGACAACATCCTTTACAAAAAAATCACATTTAGAAACTTCATCATTACCGGTCAATACTTTTGGCAGGTGATTAACTAGTCAGCACAACTGGCAGATGGTGTTAATAGAAACTAAGAGTCAATTGGTATCACGAATCATTGTACTGAGTCCATGCAAATCCTAGCAGACACAGTAATGGATGGAACATGCGTTTTTGATATTATGTTTACAACGTGTAGAACTAAGCATCATCAGACGCTTAGCCCATTTCAGCCAGTATTTAGAACCTACGACGATATTATTATTAATGCATAGGCTAATGCATCAATTGTCACTTTGAATAGGGCGCAGCGGGATTAATAAGCGGGAAGATGTGCAACGCGGCAACAAAACGAATAAATGGATCTAATGTTAGGCAAGAGCATCATTCTTTAGTATTTCGTGATGCCAAAGTTTAGAAAGTTATAACCAAATACAAGCCCGTTATATGTCTTCAAACAGTAATCTCACAATGTATCGTTTCTTACTAAGTCGAGCATACTCTATAATTTTGTAGTTGGTATTTTTCTCGTATCTCTTACCGTTTTTGAAATAAAAATCTATCTCTGAATGTTGTTGCTAGGAAATACCGTAAGTAATCTCATCGCCTATTCTTCATATCTAAACCGGTACCACTTTTATGCCTATATAGTTCGTTGTTCTCATTTTAAAGAGAAAGAGAAGAGCGCAAGAATTTAATGAGGTCTTAGTAAGTAAATAGCATCTAAAAAATTCAAAATTCAGAAATTTTATCTAGATTATGATCAACACATAAAGTTATTCTTTACTTTACAAATAATTTTTCTTCATGGATTTTTTTCAGCATTTCAATCAGTTTAGAATTTTCGGCAGCAACACCATGATAATATTATAAAATAGGTCATGTGATTTGATTATTTATAATGCGACTCCCTCTCATCTTTGGAACGTTTTTCACTAATTAACAAATATTTAAGCCATGATCCGTTCCTTTATCCCATGATCCGTTAAGCCTTCCTTTATGTATTTTCAAAATTATTACTAAGTAGCTGAGTTGTCTCATTTGCTTCAGGATTAACAATTCGGTCAGTAACCAACGTAACCGAAAAATAAAATTTTTGACTGTGTATTTCAGTTATGAAATCCGCATTGTTATCACTTTGAAACGAATGCTCTAGAGAGAAAAACTCAAAACTCCAACGAACTTTCTGTTTTCTCGCAACTTTCACTTTATGTTTACTTGTCATTTTTGTTCGATCTAGAGAAGACATTAAACTGCTATTTTTGGAGATAAAAGTCACGTTGTGAATAGAGAAAAATGAATTTATTGTCGTGGTGATGTTTCTTTGGACGTTACAAACAAGACAAAGATGAAAATTGTTTCTCATTGATATGTGTGACATTTCTTCTGAGTTTTCTAGGGGCGTAGACACCTGTTTCTAAAAGAGTGGTTTGACATGAAATAATATATATAGTTTGTAACCTGAAAGAGTTAACTACTTCCCGAGTTATAAGAAATTTACGATGTCTCAAGTTAAATTGAATAAATTTTTAAACTGAAGAAATTTGAAACGCGTATTGAAATCAACATTTTAACCTATTTTATCATAATGTATTTGATTTGCTAAATCAATATTTCCATTTTTTTTAAAAAACTCTATTAGTAGTAATTCTTGTTTTCTTCAGTAATGAGATAAATTTTATGTAATTTTTACGGTAATCGATACAAAATGCATCAAACCGTAACGGAAAATAGCGAAAGAAAAAAAAATATTTTTTGAGAAAACGAGTGTCTTCTGTTGAAGAAATTCAGATCTATTCTTAATATTGTATATTTTTGTTTGGGCGACGAGAGTGGAGAAATCACATGGCAATTAATTTTGATCATAATTGTTTTACTTGAAAAATCTAAATATACTTATTTTTATCATTTATTTTTACTTTTATGATTTTGTTCCTATGGGTGCTTAAATTAGTGTTTATAATTATCTTTGAAACAATTTATTTCAAAGAGAAAAATAAGTTCTTTTAAAAACAGAATTTCAACACCTTTTTTGTCACTGAATGCAAACATATTACGTATCACTGACTTTTTTTAAAATTCAAATCATATTTATTTCACTAATATTTGGTCATCTAATTTAGATAACTCAATTAACTTCTTCGCACATTATATTCAATTTCTCTTCGCCTCTTCTGTATCTGATTAGCACATGAATGAATAAAATTTAAAAAGCAGTAAATAAAAGTAATAATTAATTAAAAATACAAAATCACTTGGGTATGTCTAAACATTGCTGATGTAATTCCACGTCCGTCAATAGGATATCCAATCTAATTAGAAAGTAGGTAATCAATCAGTATATGTATCATCAGTATATAATCAATTAGTATAGGTAATAGGTGTTAATAATCGTTATTTTGCCACATTTTGAATTTTTAAGAACTACTATATTACATCATTATCTATGAAGAGCCTAGAGAATACTAAGGAATGAAGTTAGTTTAGAGAATAAAGACAAATAGTTTATGTATTAAGTAATATTTATTAAAAGTTCCCCAGTATCATTTGCTACCTTCTGTTTATCTTTGAATTATGTATTCATTACTGTGATTGCTAATAAATTAATTTTTACATGATATTAAAATAAAGACTTTATCACGTTAACATTGTTACTGCATTGCTTATTTATAATTCAATTGTTTATATTCAACATATAAATTCTTGTGATTCAGTATTATTCAAATTTCTTTTAAATGACTGAGTTACATTTTAAATTAGTTCAAGTACCATTTTTCAAAGTTTTTAGATAAATATTGTGGGATAGTTAAAATCCCTTTTCTAATGAGACAAGGTTATTTTAAATTTGCTAGTACGAAAAAAAAAACATGATAGGAAAGAAGAAAAACTCTAATTTTTTTTTAAAATTAAGAGTTTTTTTTCAATAAGAAGGTTAGGGGGCCAATCGTAACACGCCTTTACGCAATGATTTTTAACATTTGTTTTAGCAGAAATTATTTTAAACTTGAATTTTGTGACTGAATTTATCAAATAGGTGCAGTTAATGCCCTTCCGAAATGAGTAGTGAGAAATAGTGTGAACCTGCTAAATTTTATCTCTTAATAGAGAAAAAAAAATTCTTAAATTTTGATTTAGAGCAAATTAACTGTTGCCGTAAAAGGGCTTTAATTAATTTATTTTTGTTTATGTATTAGGTTAAAAAAATTAAAAAAATTTAATAAGTGCAATATTAATTTGTAAATTAGTATAAATGTCCGAAACCATTCTTTGGGACATGTTCTGAAAAATTCGCGAGACAAGTTGTAACATGTGTTTTTTTGTTTTTGTTTTCTTCGTGTTTTAATTCGTACTATTAGATTTTTTGCTTGAATTGATAGCATGTCAATTACTTTACTCTTATTAAAATAATTTGTGAGCTGTTGCTGATAGAAAGAAAGAAAGAATAATTATTATTTATAAAGAGATGACAGAGCGGAAAGGAAACATATATGTACATACTATTCAAGTAAATATTGTTACAAATTTGTAAATATTTTGTATTTTCATTATATTTCTGTGTAAATGTTTCAGACGAATCAGGTTTTGTGCATTACTGCCCGCTAGCGAAGGAATCGGTTTCTCTGTTTGCAGGGTTTCCGCTTGGTAACCAATTCCATAAGATTACGAGATTTCGAGAATTGAAGCTCTAGCACTAATATTTCGGGAGTCACACTGGAGTTTTCTGGATATCAGTTGAATAATGCTTAAGTCATATCTCTCCAAAGGAGGGTATAAATAGAAATAAGTAGAGTGACTTACTAAGACAATACACACTCTTCTCCATTATCTTAACTATATCATGGTAATACATTAAAAGTCATAGCTTCATCCGTCACAATCAATAAGGGGATAGTCCCTCTCCGAGGACGGGAGCCCCGACAATCCTGCCATCGAAGACGAAGTAAGTAGAGAGAGAGAGGAATTCGCTGAGACATTTTTGCTTGAGATCTGATCGTCTGAGACTTTTTGAAGTCTGTTACTCTGCCATTAGTTGCTACTGAATTACGCTGTACTTAAGTGCTTAATTGTAATATTTGGTTCGTTCAAAGTCCTGGATTTGTTGGAATTTTCTGGAATAAATATTTTAGGCTTCTAAAAGACTGTTTCTTCATCGACTAATAAACCGAAAGAACCCCAAATTCATAACAACATTATAAAAGGACATTAAAACGCACAAAATCTAAATACACAGTTGCATTACACATCAGAGAAAGTATTGTTACAAATCTGTAATTTTGCTACCCGGCACGAAGAGTGTCATCGTGAGAAAGACCGTTGTAAGATCTATGCTGAGAGGCTGCCGCGTCAATGACCTGAGAGCTTTGCGACCATTTGGCGAGTTTGGCGACTAAATGGATCATATTGGAAAGTTCGAGAAGTTTCACGAACCATCCAGTAGGAACCAAGATACACTCAGATCACAACCCCCGATAGACAAGGCCTCTGCGGCTTTCCGTGACGTCACAACGAGACGGTACACTCCACTCCATTCCCTAAAGTCTCTGCGCGCTAGAGAGTGAAAAGAAATTACTTTTCACTTGTTAATATCATTTCATATACTTCCATATCATGCAATTCAACACACATATATTGTAGAAGTCATTAATAATTAAAATGCAGCCGCTTTCCACATCACCCTGGAGGTACGGTGCTTGGTATGCATTACCTTTTTTGCATTAAGTGCAGGGCAGGTTTCCCAGTAGGTGTATCTCCCCTAGATTTAAAACTATTATCTTCATTCACTACATCATTCAAAATTATATCTGTTGCAAAATATTTTTGATTAGGAAATTTCAAAATTTCTTCTTCATATATGGTTCATAAATTTTTAAATTATAATATAAAAAATACATTTGCAATGCTCTTGTTGATTAATTTCAAAACAATTCCATACAATAAGGGTTTTATGAATATTTGCCGTCGCGTCAACTCCAAGAAAGCAATAAAAACAATATTTCACGAAACAGTATTCTATTCGAAAAAATATCCAATAAATCTTTGAAACATTAGAAGAGCTTTCTTATTTAACTATATATTTTATCATTACTTTGTTAGAAATATCTTTACTAAATTTATCAAATTTTCTTTCCTTTCCTGTTTTAGAAGAGCTTTTCAAACTATCATGTAATTATTCACTAATGCATTGACTGCAGACCAGATTGCCAATCTATAAACATTTTCCGGTTTGTGCCCTGAAATGCCTTTGCCATAATCATGTACTTCTTCTTCATTCACTACATCATTCAAAATTATATCTGTTGCAAAATATTTTTGATTAGGAAATTTCAAAATTTCTTCTTCATATATGGTTCATAAATTTTTAAATTATAATATAAAAAATACATTTGCAATGCTCTTGTTGATTAATTTCAAAACAATTCCATACAATAAGGGTTTTATGAATATTTGCCGTCGCGTCAACTCCAAGAAAGCAATAAAAACAATATTTCACGAAACAGTATTCTATTCGAAAAAATATCCAATAAATCTTTGAAACATTAGAAGAGCTTTCTTATTTAACTATATATTTTATCATTACTTTGTTAGAAACAACTTTACTAAATTTATCTAGTTTTCTTTTCTTTCCAGTTTTAGAAGAGCTTCTCAAACTATCATTTAATTTTTTACAATAATTATTCAGTAATGAATTGACTGCAGACCAAATTATCATTCTATAGACATTTTCTGGTTTATGTCCTGAAATGCATTCACCATAATCATGTATTTGTTCCTCATTCACTAAACTATTGAAAATTATCTCTGCTGCTAAATACTTTTGATTGGAAAATTTCAAAAATTCCTCTTCATGTATGGTACATAATTTCTGAATTATAATGTAAGAATATAATATTACATTTACAATGCATTTTTTGGGGTATAAAAGTTTTCCTCGACTTAAATTCTGAATTAAAGAAGTTGAGCAGTCCAGTTCTTTTTCATTTGTTAAAAACTTTTTGCAAATGCTGCATTTCAACTTTTTAAGGACTGTGTGGACACAGTAACCTCCTAAATAAACTAACACTGGTAAAACATCTTCTGATTTTTTAAAATCTTCTTCTGTAAGCAAAATGTTAAATACAGGTAATTTTTCAGAAATAGATTTTTCAAATTCTTCCCAATTTTCGCCAACTGCTTCCTGAAAAAGTTCGAGATTTCCATGTTTGTTTGATTTTAAACAAATTTTTAAAATACTATGCATTCTTAGTTTGTTTTCACTTTCAAATACCTGTCTGAGTGAAACATGATATTGTGCTCCTGCCATTTGTCTATATAAACCAAAGCGTGCCTCTAAATTGTCGGTCTGAAATTTTCCTGGGAGAATGTACTTCATTTCGAATTCTTCCTGACAATATTTAGTTATTTCTTTTAAAGCATATGTAGTCATGAAAAGAGCAGAATAAGTTTCTTTTGTTAGCATGCCGGTATCACATTTCATATTTTTCCAGTCTTCCAACCAGTTCAAAAATACATCTAAAAACTTGTATCTTTTGTCGGTTTCAGATGATGTCAGTGGTTTTTTATATACATTATTTTCACGGATTCCTGTGAATGGAGTTTTTACATTAACAATATCCCACCACCTATTTATTATTCTTATATATTCTGCTGTTTCTTTGTAGTGTGGAAACTCATATTTCTCTCCCAAATTCATGAGACTTTCAGGTATAAATTTATTGAAAATTTTGAGTACTAATTTGACATTTTGTTTTTCTAAATTATTGGGTTCCAATGCTTTTAAAGATAAATTGTATGCATATTTTACGATGTTATTCTTTTCAGTTTCATACAATAATTTTAATGTTTTGAAGGATGCTGTATTAAAATCTACTTTATTGTCAGATTTACTACTAGATCTCTGAATTATTTCACCATTAGAGTGAATAACATTATCATTAGTTTCCAGAGAATTTTTAATACAATCTTGTTGTGAATTTTTTTCTGAGGTTGTTTCTTTAAAATTAGGGTAAAACATACATTTATCAACATTCTTTTGATTGATCCAGTTATTGCGAATATTCTTCAATAAATGGACAGTATCGATCATGAAAAAAAGAGGTCGTTCTTTATTTACCGGATGAGGATAAAGAATTGAATATGACTGTGAAGGAGAAGCGAACTGAGACATTGCTTTTTGATTGACTGAATTGTTGTCTGTTACTACACATATCACTTTAAAACCAATGTTTTCTAACCCAATAATAATTTTTTTAATGAATGCATGTAAAACGTCTGCTGCTATTTTATTTACAGGAAGAATGTGAACAACATCTTTATATGACGATGAAATACTATTTATCATGAAAGTCACAACACTTGTGGCGGCATTTTCTGAATTGTAACTGAAACCTGATATATTTCCCCCTTTGTAATCAAAGTAGGGTTTGACGTGCATCTCATCTATTTGAAGAATCACATTTTTATCTGCAGATACTATGAATTGTAATTTCTGCTTAATGTACCTTAAGAAATGCAATTCGGTCTGCTCTGACTGAGGGCAAGTGTTGATAGGTATGCATATATTTCTCAAAGTTACAGGATGAGGTAACAAAATATAGCCAGACTTTCTGACAAATTTATATGCATGCGGAGCCATTGAATAAAATAATGAGCAGAATATCATCATTTCAGTGGAGTAAATTTTACTGTGCTCATTTTGAATAATCAAGGCAGATTGCTCTTTAATAAATGCTACAACATTGGTTAAATTTTCTTGGGTTATATTTAAATTATCCATGAAACTATGAATCTGGGAAACAATATCAGAATTCAGCAATGATTTATTTCTCTTCATTTCTGGCAGATGCTCTAATATTTCATTTAAAGTGTTGATATTATTGATTTTTATAGGTAAAGAACAAATGTTTGGAATATTTGACAAGCTTGTTTTTCCAACAAAAGCTGACACCTCTAATACATCATTTATTACAACAGACAAGGCAATTTCAGGACCAGAACTTACTTCAATATTCACGAATAAAATTTTGTTTTCTTTATGAATGACATTCCAGAAATTTTTCAAATTTACTAAAGAAATGCGCTGTTTTAGTTCTTCCAAATTTTTAAATTCTCTTGTCTCATCGTATTTCTTTTTTTCTATTATGCTTTCCTGGAGAGCTTTCTCTACATATTGTTGTTCCAATTTCATCTTTTTTATTTCTGGATTTTCCCTATGAAATGTTGAAGATGACATGTAAGCGGCACAATTTGGCATCTGAGATGGAATTGCTCCAATCACTAGTCTCGGATATTTAAGAGGGGCACTTAATAATTTTCCTGACTTCGAATCGAATAGACTCGTTTCTCTTTCAATATCATTTTTTTTTAAATGTAATTCACAGACCTACAGTAAAGGAAATTATTCGTAAATATTGACTTCCTTTAATGTTTAATTTAAATACAGTAAGAAATATACAATATAAAACAATATATAATTATTATTGTTTACTCTCATGCTTTTATCGTTATGTTATATAATAAAATTTAACTATATAAACGTAATTATAGATATAATAGTAAACAAAGAATGTAAATATAATTTTCCCTATGAAATGTTGAAGATGACATGCAAGCGGCACAATTTGGCATCTGAGATGGAATTGCTCCAATCACTAGTCTCGGATATTTAAGAGGGGCACTTAATAATTTTCCTGACTTCGAATCAAATAGACTCGTTTCTCTTTCAATATCATTTTTTTTTAAATGTAATTCACAGACCTACAGTAAAGGAAATTATTCGTAACTATTGACTTCCTTTAATGTTTAATTTAAATACAGTAAGAAATATACAACATAAAACAATATATAATTATTATTGTTTACTCTCATGCTTTTATCGTTATGTTATATAATAAAATTTAACTATATAAACGTAATTATAGATATAATAGTAAATAAAACGTGTAAACATAATTACGGCAAATATTATAATTATTATTGACAATAATTACAGACATTATTACCTGTATTACAGCATTTTATAAAATAATTCTTTTCATAATGCACTTGATTAAAAGCACGAATAATAGATATTACTGAGCTGTATTACTGTTAAATTTCTAATGTGAGAATAAATGATTTTTCATTTAGAAACGTTAAGCATTAGTTTAAAATAATTAAATAAGCTTACCCTACTATGCTGCGTCGGATAAAATCCTTCACGATGTATGGCACTTAACCACTTCTTTTTAAGCTCTTCATTTTTAGGAAAGGCAAAAACACTTACTCTTGGGCCATTCCTGTAATTCCCATTACAGTTTGGAACACAACAGATCAAAGGCATTTCTATTCCTTATTTTTAGTAATCCAAATGATTTTTTTTGCAAGTAAGAAATGGCGCTTCCTGTCTACTCAAACACAGGAGGGCCACTGGCTAAAACATGTCGTGGGTGGAAAAGAGTTCGTTTCTTATCAGTAAACTTGAAGAGGGTGAAATTCCTCCCTCGGTCCCCCAATTCGCACCCACTCGTGTAACCTCTCGGAGCTACGTCATTACTTTCTGTGACGTAGGTTTTCCGGCCTTCTCTAACGGGGGTCGTGCTCAGATACGCCCTGATTGGTCTGCAGATTCTAGCCCCGCCTCCCGGAACTATAAAAGACGGGCACTCTGAAGCTGAAGTGAAGTTGTGTGGATCGTCAGAAGTAGTGTGTGTGAGAGTCGGAGTCGCCGACAAGCAAAAGAATTTTTGAGAGGATTAGGCAGCAAGCAAGCAAGCTGCTGAACTGTAGCGATTAAATGCTTTACGTTATTATGATTGATCGACGGTATTTTGTTGTAGAAAATTTTTTGTAACATTTGGTGTCAGAAGTGAGATTATTTGGATTTTCCATTGTATACCTTTGACCAGAGGTATGGTTGCAAAATTCGCAGATCTACTTGCCATGATGGCAGAGTTGAAGAAAGGACAAGAGGAAATGAAAGCCGGATATGAAGAAATAAAGAATGAATTAAAGAAAGAAATTTTAGACGATAAAGGTAATAAAGTAAAAGACGTCCAAGTTATTACAGAAGAAATTGAAGGAAACAACGAGAGCCAAGTGGAAGAAAAAAAGACTGAAGACCGAATGGAGACCAGTGTCAATGAGTAGGAACTTAGCCATCCGGTGGATGAACCAATATCCAATAAGGAGATACATGAACAGGGAGACTGTCAAATAATTGCTGAGCTGAAACAGGCTTCTCCGAATGAGTCCCCTGAAGTGGAATCGAAGGAGCAAACACTTGGGGATGGAGATGATGAACTCTGTTTGGACGGGTCTGTTAGTGGCGACCCATGCTCGATGCCTATGGATGTAGGTGTTAATGCGATCTTGTTCGGAATGGATTCGCACCAGAAATGAAAGGGACAGCTTCTTTGCAAGCCTCTTAGCATCTCCTTGCACAGTGATACGGAAGAAGACTACGTGTCTGGAATTGCTGATCCCTGCAATATCGGCCTCAATTTCCTTCAAGAATTCAACTACGCTGTAGACTTGTATAGGAGTGTGATACAAGTAGGAGCCAAGGAATCTTCTGTGTATCCGGAAAACTTATGTCGTCGCAGAGAAGCCCTTCCCTCAGGGACAGGCGCGCTGTTTGGAAGATCCTGTGTTGAGAGCAGCGGACAATTCTCGAGCGTCGAGAATGAACTGGAAATAAGCGGAAATACTCCCGTGAAAGCTTTGAAGACGAAGGCGAATCCCTGGCTTTCCAGTGGAATCCGGAAGACATTATTGAACCATCCTGACATTCCGTTGGTTCGATGGAGGAAATTCAAAGTGACCAACCGACCATCTTGGCTAGAGTTCGCTTCGAAGAGTCCTGTTGCGATACCATGTTTGGCTCCATGGGACACCCTGCATTTTAAGAAGAGAAATCAAGTCTGGGTGCACAATCCGAAACGACGAAAAGGTCCGAGTTAAAAGCATTGAGAAGGTTCGGATGGATCTTTAGTCGCAGCCAAATTAGTCAATGATGTCATCTTCGAAAGTGAGAAACTCGCCAAATGCATTAACATCATCACATCGTTCGAAAGCCTACGCCAGCTGTTGGATTGAAGTGGGACTGCCGGGACGTCAGTCTTTAAAGAGGGAAGCAATGTTACAAATCTGTAATTTTGCTACCCGGCATGAATAGTGTCATCGTGAGAAAGACCGTTGTAAGATCTATGCTGAGAGGCTGCCGCGTCAATGACCTGAGAGCTTTGCGACCATTTGGCGAGTTTGGCGACTAAATGGATCATATTGGAAAGTTCGAGAAGTTTCACGAACCATCCAGTAGGAACCAAGATACACTCAGATACGCCCTGATTGGTCTGCAGATTCTAGCCCCTCCTCCCGGAACTATAAAAGACGGGCACTCTGAAGCTGAAGTGAAGTTGTGTGGATCGTCAGAAGTAGTGTGTGTGAGAGTCGGAGTCGCCGACAAGCAAAAGATTTCTGGAGAGGATTAGACAGAAAGCAAGCAAGCTGCTGATCTATAGCGATTAAATGCGTTACGTTATTATGATTGATCGACGGTATTTTGTTGTAGAAAATTTTTTGTAAGAGTATAAAGGAAATCAAAGTAGTTAGAATAAATTATAAATTTGATTGATTCTATAGTTAGTTTCTGGCTTAAACACGAGAAACTATAAAAGGAATTCTGAACTGGCCTCAAAAAGTCGAGATGTATATGAGTTGACCACAATCGAATTCTTAGAATAAATATTTAGTATTAGAAATGCAGTTGAGTTATTCTTTATTTTTTACGTGCCTCTGCATAGATATCTAAAAGAGAAAAAGCAAAACTTTCCGTTGGATTGCTAAACCAAGAATATATCTATGTAAGGAAAGCAATTATTTTCTTATTTATTGAAATGCGGATATTTACTTTGAATTGGTTTCATTGGAAGTAAGACTCCTTATCAGAGTGCTTAAGTATTTGCATTCATAATATGTCTTCTTTCTGGCATGAAAATGAAATGGTTGATCAATTCTGAAGATGAAGAATTGTTGTAACATTTAATTTTCAATTCTGTTAGAGATAACAATCTATTACTTGTTTCTCCAATTGCTGTTCTGTCAAAGATTGACTTTTATGTTAACTGTTTAAATAATTTAATTCTTTGCTATAAATAACCTATCATTCATTTCATTATGCCAAATAATAACAATTAGGAGTTGTCATTTTTATTTCAGTTAATAAAAGAATGTTAAAGAGAAAATATTTATCAATATTTTTACTTGTTCTGTTGCAACTTGCCGCAAAGAACGGAGCAAGTTGTAACAATTGATATGTTTTGAAAAAATATTCATTGAGTTAAAATCACTAAAATCGCTGAATTTTTCTTTCTTATATATGATGAATTATTATATTATAAAAAAGCAGTTATAAATGAGAAATCTTTAATATTTTTAAAAATATAAACATTTTTTCAAATATTATTACAACTTGACCAACTCTTTTTATAAGAAAGTAATTTATGTAGAATTATTAGCATTAAAAACTATTAGCAACAAAAATTATTAGAATTAGCATTTAGATTCATACAGTTCTTATTTTTAATAGAAATGAATGAAAAATAGAAATTTTAAATTCATCATTTTGTACCTGTATTTAAAAATTATGTAGAAGAATATTAAAAGTAAAATTCATTCAATTTTATCCATCTTTTCCTTCCTTATTTTTCATCTGTTTAATATTTATATCATACTTTAAAGTATTTATAGAATAAGAACAATATATATATATATATAATCGAAGACGTAGAAGCGCAATTTTTTTTTCAGACCCCCAAAAATTATTGATTATTTTGGAAGAAAAATATAAAGAGTTCCAAGCATATTTTCCATAATTTGCCATCAACATAGTTTTCTAAATGAAGGATTCAATGATTTTTGGAAAAAACATTCCATTTGAGGGATTTGCATGGTATAGCTATTAGAATTGGATAGTGCGACTTTGGTCATCAAGAAAATCGATCGAATTCAGAGATGCAGAATTTCTATGAAGCGTCTATTGATCGCAGTCTATTCTTGGTCATACGTTGAGAAATAAATTCAATAAAACTTTACTAACCTTGATAAACATTTTAAATCAGAATTTTTTCAGAAATTGTTTTTATTACAATAAGATCTCGGATTTTTGTGTTAATATGCAATTTGAAAAATGGTAAGCTTTCCTTAATAAAAAATAAACAGAAATGAAGAATTTCACTTTCCTGCAAAGACATAAATATATTATTGACAAATTGATCACAATTAGATGATTACCATTTCATTCCATAGAATTTCTAAAATATTGTAACATTTCGTTGTTTTCAGAGATTATCAAATTTATATACGTATATAAACACACACATACACGTACACACGTGCACACACAAGCACGCACACTGAGAGAAAGAGATACACACATGAGCATATCTATATGTAATCAAATGAAAATTATAAAATGGAGTATAAAACAAATAACCAAACAACAACAAAAAAAAGGAAATATGGGAGGAATAGGAATAATGGAATATTCACCTTCAAAGAATAAATATCTTACAGATCGTTTTTTCTGTTTATTTACTGAAGAACTAAGGTTATAAATTAGGATTCTGTGCTGTTGCTCAAGCGCTAAACTAAAATATGCTTTTCCATATTTTTGTAATGTAATATATATATATATATATATATATATATATATATATATATATATATATATATATATATATATATATATATATATATAAAGTCAAATTAATAATAATTAATATAGTTGTAATTATATATATATAAAATTTTTGAATCAGGAGGCAGTTTCGAGGACATTGAAGAGACTTTCGATTTTGTGACGTCGTTTTATTTCATCCGAGGGAGGTAGGAGCGACGAGCACACACACAACACAGAACGACACAGAGCGGAATGAGGAAAAGCTCATGAACATTTTATTCCTGGTCTTTTATAACATGAGATATTGATAGTGAAAATATTTTTTCACAGTGCTAATACAGTGACATATTGATAGGAATCTTCGCTACACGCGCACGAATCGGGCAAGGGAACACACAAGGATATTTTAAAAAAGAATTTGTCAAGTCAGCGGTATTTTATCCCTTCACTCGGAGTGTGGGAACGTGAGGCTTTTAGCTGATTCAGCAATTTTACAAAGCTTCTGTTGAATTAATTAGATAGAAAAAGTGGAATGGACTCAGAAAATATGAGAATTTTCTAGAATGAAGTTAATATGGACTAAATTGAGCTGCAAATTAAGAAATTAATTTTGTTTAAATTAAATTTTAAAATATCATTACATGCACGCACGCACGCACGCACGCACACACACACACACACAAACACACACACACACACACACACACACACACACACACACACACACACACACACACACACACACACACACACACACACACACACACACACACACACACACAAATGTTAAAAGTATTAAGCTTAATATATTTTATGCAATGCACATTACTTGAAAGAATTATGTTTTGCAAAAACACAATAGATGCTGTTAAATGAAATATTAATTAAGCTAAGTATTAAAATTTCAAAAATTACACAAATTTGTATAAACTTTTTGTAAAATTTCGGTATATCGTTATCTTTTTTTCTTAAAAATAAATACTTTTATTATTTTTGATCTTTAGTTTCTGAATCTTATTTTTCGTTTTTACATTATCCCTCAGAAATAAAGTATTTCTTCTAATAAAAAAGAAATCTAATGAATAAAACTTTATTCTGAAAGTATATAAAATATAACAGGAAGAGTTCTTATAGAAAGAAAATTAATTACTCCTAAGTATTGTGTGGTATATATATATTTAGTTCCTACATTCCGGATTCAGACTTGGCATTGTATAAGAACAAAAGTTTCTAAAAGAAACTTAAATTTCTATTAAATATTTTTAAGATGCTAATTCTTTAGAAAATATATTGGAAATTATTGATTTGAATCTGTTTTGCAGTAAGCAATTTCCACGTTTGTTTCATAAAAATGGCATATTTAAAAATGAAAGATTATAAAAATAGAAATATCTGTTGTTGTTTATAATGGCACTTGTCATGGATGAAGTCAGTGATTTTAAGCCAATGAAGCGTCTCTTGTGTTAGTAGCGCCAACTAGGGCCAAGAGTACGTCTTAGCTACTCACGCATCACATTCGCTTGCACAACCCCTTTTAACAGGGGGGCGCATTCACACATCTCACAGATAGAACAACAACCACTCCCGAACCAGGTTTCGACCCCAGAACTCCAAGATCATGGGGAAGACGCGTTACCCCTATGCCAGGACGCCGGCATAGAAGCATCTTGAGTTGAGGAATACAACGTTCACTTATATTGTACAAGCGGTGTAAAAAATGCGAACTTTTCATAAAATAATACAAGAAGGTGAGAAAGGTAATGATTGAAGATTCTGCTAAAATTTATTATAATAATATTTTTACGTGAGAAATATAATTTATTTTTGAGAAGTAAAAGCTGATATTTTCTTTGCTGATACAATTATTATCTAATTTAACATTTTTGTTTAATCACGGTTGCATATTTCTTTTCTTTGGTTCTTATGGAACATCTATAACACAAAATATTCCTACATGGGCATTGTAAGTATGCCTTTGTACACAGATTTCTGAGTAATAGTTAAAACAAATTTTTAAGAAGTAAATTAATTATAATTTATTATTAAAAATAAATTAATAAGAACTCTTGATATATTATGCATATCTTAATTAGTAAGTGCATCCCACAAAAAGCTTTACTGCAATATTTTACCGTTTTCCAATTAAAGGATTAAGCTTTGAAGTAGAGTACATACACGAAATAAAAACAAAACATTTTTGGCACATAATGAATCGTAGGAAGCATGTTTATTTAACAAATTAACATAAAATCAGTTGTATACAATTAATACAAAATGAACGTTTTTTAAATATTTTAGTTTCCAATTCAGTGCGATCAAAGAAAGAGAATTTTCTGTTCATTTAAGTCAAGCAAAACTTTTGAAGAAAATAGCATCTCTTCAAGAATTTTGCTGATAATAAAGATTTAATTCTAAAATTATTTTTAAAGGTAAATCTATTACTTTATGTAATGACACTGATTATTTCATAATATGCTATTCATGTTGATTTGTTATTTGAAAAGAAAGTTTAAAATAACTTTTTTTTAATATAAGAACGAGTTTAGAGTTTTGAATGTTTTAATTCAATTTTAGAATCAATGTAGATTATGGATAACGTTTATAAACGAAATGTAATATTCATAATGTAATGTAATTTCAAAGCAAATGAAATTTCATAATATAATATACATATTCATTTTTTGTCTAAAAGAAAAGTTACTAAGTCTAAATTTAAAAAAAAAATATTTAATCTTTGAATAAATATCACCGGAAGAGATGTCAAAATCTATATTCAGTTTCGGAGCACTATGTTTCTAAAAATTTCGCACATAAAGATATAAGAATCCCTACATACATATAAAAGATTAATATTCGATGAAATTATGTGCAAATCAGTTGAATTCCTAGTGAAAAGTTTTTTTACTAAACCATTATGGTTTCACTTGGCTAATAAATTCAGCGTTGAAAATTTATTGATTTTATATCCCAACAAATTTTACATTTGGGATTTAATTACTTTTACTATTTAACATCATTAATTCTATTGATTAATCAATGTAAAACATTTGGGATATGTCAATAAGATGTTCATCACGCAGTTTTAAAATAATTTATAAAGCTTTCAAAATAATATTGGAGAAATTTTTAAGGAAGTATTTCATCTTAGTAAATATATAAATAAAATAATTCAAATGCGCATTTCTTCGGAATCTATTGCAAAAATGTACGTATCATCTTTGGAACATCCTTAAAAGAAATTGGAATTCAAGGCAGCAATAAAAGAAAAATGTTTGCGAATCCTCTTTAGAATTCCAATGAGAACTGAAATCACTAACACTGATATATAAAACTTTCAAGTGAGTTTTCGTGTAAACACAATAATCTTAGTTCTTCAGTAATTTTTTTTTTTTTTTTTTTTTTTTTTTTTTTTTTTTTTTTTAGAAAAGCCGACTATTGTAACTGATTTTCTCATTATCGTTTATCGCGTGTAAACTCGAATACTGCTAGTAAGACAAATTTAGAAAGGGAAAAATTTGGGATTTTGCTAATGTTCGAATTAGTTAACTCTAGACGGAAACGATAATTGGCAATAAAATGTTTGATATGGGGTATCATGAAATCCTAAAAAAAAAAAAAAAAAAAAAAAAAAAGAAGGTTTGTTTATTAAAAGAAAATAGACAGACTTTTTGTGGAAAAACAAAACATTTCACACTCTTATTAAACTTGTATTGTTTCATGCGTGTAAAGAAAAATTTTATAATAAATTTTTCTACCACTTCCTTATATGTAAGGATTCTGAAAAGTTTTATATTTGTCTCTTGGGATAATAAAATGCTTGAATGCTTTTAGAATTTAACTATAAATTAATCGATTAATTTTATTTAGTCCTGAAAAAATAATATAAATATGATGAGAAAATTTTAAATGAAAATCAAACCAAAATAAATTTGAAACATTCATTAAATATTTAGTATATATGTTATAAAAAAGATCTACATTCCAGTTAATTTAGAGCAAATAATTATCAGACCCTCACATTTTAATGATTTCTGGTTTGATCCCTATATTTTTAAAAAATTATATTTTTATTTTTTAAAAAAAATTACTACTTTCTCACCTTGGGAGTTCGGTGTTCTTTTCTTATTTTATCACTCTCTCATTTTTATAATAAACTGAAAGCGAAATCAGCAGGAGTTATCTCCCAAAAACTATTTTCCACACTTTTTTTTATAATATTAGCTCCTCTCCTGTACATAAAATTATAGATCTTGGACAAGACCGTAAACGCCTCAAGTGCTCAGATTTATTTTAATGTTCCACATATCAAAATTTTTCTTTATCTATACCTATATAAAGCTCAATTTGTGTGTGTGTGTGCGTATGTGTTGGCGCTCTACAGGCCAGACGGTTTGACCTACGGCTACCAAATTTGGTGCATGTATACCTTGGAGGTCGGGAATGTGCACCTGGGGTCCCTTTTTTGAATTTTTAATTAGAATTTCAATTATTAATTAAAAACTAACTTTCCCGCCAAAAATTTTTTTAATTTTCCCCACCGCCAAATGAGTAAGGCTTCATTTCCCCCCAAGCTAATGAGGCTAGGCTTAAAGTTTTTTGGCTGATTATTTCAAACGATTCTGTCTATTTTCTTAATGTTTGATGCATTTAAAATTAAACATTGTTAAGGAATCGATCTTTCGGATTCATTCTGAAGTACTTTTGAATTAAAATAAAACAGGATAAAGGAAATAAAAAAATTTCTAATCTGCACAGCGTTAACCCAACAGGCGTCGAAAAATTTACGCATTTGCGTTACCATAACTGGAGTTGAAAATTCACGCATGCGCATTGTGTTCTGACTGTTGATAACCATTATCAACGGATGCGGACTTACGGACTTAATTTAAATTATTTTTAGGTTAGTTGCATGCTTTTGTAATTAAATTGTATTTATGTTAGTTATATATTTTTTGTATATGCTTATAGTTTTAAGTACATCGTTTTTTAAGTAGTTTTTTTAAACCTGTTTTCAACCAATTATTTTAAACGATTCGTTTTATTTTCTTAGTGTTTGATGCATTTAAAATGAAACATTGTTAATGAATCGATCTGGTCATGATGAATCTGAGAAAATTTTGTTGACAAATTTTTGAAATATTACATAAATTAAGAAAGATATTCTTTAGTGCCCATAAAGTTTAAACGCTCAGTGATTGTTTTCAGTAATCATATTACAAAAAAATACTTTGTTTCAGTAAAAAAATATTATTATATTAATTGCAGATTAATCCTTTCCACTTTAATTTAAAGTATAAATTCTACGGGAACTAACAGAAAATTAGAGAGATACATATTACGTTATGACTGAAGGAATTTATAATATAATGAGTGAATTATATGACTATCAAAATTTGAAGTTTTAAAATATTTTGATGAAGAAGCTATTAAAGTAGGAATTGCATAAAATATTTAATTATTAAAATTTTAACGAACATTAAGATTGGTGAACCGGTTGGTCGCCAAAGGCGGCTAGTTATTTAATAAAGAAAACGGTATGTAAAAGTATGGATCTAGTTTACAATCTTTAGCAATTAATCACCAGCGTGTGGTTAACACACAAATACTAGAATATCAAATATGTATTTTAGGCGCCTTTTTATTCTGACTGAAACTAAAATTTTACGTAGAGCTACAAATGCAATAAAAGGTCATAATCCAAATTCATTTATTTAAATCATTGCATTTTTGAGTTATTACATATAAGTCTACAACCGACAGAAGGTCAACTCCCTAAATTTGGTACGGATCTACATTATAATGTTAAGTTGCGTTATAAAGCATGTATTAAAACTGCATTAAGTGGCTGAAAATAACTATTGTTATCCATTGAGATAAATAAATGAAGAAATTTTGGATTCGAAGCACAAATCTTTAAATGAAAGAAGATCTTAAAAATTTGATAGAAATCTGCAAATTTCGAAAAAAGTCTATCTTTCAAATTCCATCTGTTTAGCTGAAGTGTTAAAGAGCTATCGTGGTCGAGACAGTTAGACAAGCAAAATTACAAAAATAGGTTTTATAGATTCAGCAAGGTTTGAAAACTGGGGTTTAAAATTCCTGAAATAATCGAACTAGAATTTTTTGACGTTTAAAATATTTTCTCTTTGTATATTTAGTATATAAGAAAATGAAAAAAAAAAATAATAAAAAAAGTAAAAATAAAAGGATTGAAAAAGTAAGAAAAATGCAGATCGGGGCTATTTAAACTGCAGCCATCCGTTTCTCACACAATTGATGGTTTGATTTGAAGATCAACGCAACCCTGTCTCCCATTAAATTTCGAGAAACGAGAGCTGTAGAACGGAACAAATCAGGCTTACAGCGCTACCAACTGATTTTCTTTTTATCATTTACAAAATTCACCTTCGTTTTCATTTTTTTTTTTCATTAGCTGTTTATGAGATTCGGCTCCGAGAACAGAAACATATCTGGTTTGTGAATTTTCCTGTTTTGGTTCGTTATAGATTACTCTTCTAAAATGTTATTTGTGTGGTTAAATAATTATTTTTATGAACATTTTTATAAGGTAACTTTTGTTATCAATTATTACATGTGAAAATGATGAACGTTGCAGACGAATTATTGCATCTTATTGGATATTCAGTTTTAGGTGACCGTTATCTAATTTGATTGGGCGAAGATAGAAATTTGCGTAAGAAGAAGGTTCCGCTATCTTTTGAATGATCACTTCAATATTTAGATAATTTTCTTTTGACAAAACTACAAGATGTCTACTACAAGACATTTATGTCTGAAATACAAAAAAAAAAAAAAAAAAAAAAAAGAAACAAAAAGACAAAAAAAAAATCATACGTGGATTTGAAATTTAAAAAATGCTGCTTATGGGTATATAAAATATGCCATTAAATTTTTTATAAGTAGTTTATTTTACAAGAAAATTGCAGTCTTTTGATAAATATTTTTTGCCAACACGGCTTATTTCTTTGCTGATGAGCCACCACTGCGTCTTTCTTGCATGGAATCAATATGAATGAAATTAATTAGATTAATTTATAAATTTCTCAAATATTAAACTATTGCATTGCCAGTCGGATAAAAAAACACTGTATACATATCAGAACTCTAGTATGTTAAGAAGATACTGAAAAATCGATTATAAATTTATATCTACACAAACAAGAAATTTATAACCTAGAAAAGAGTTGTGATATCGAAATATGATGATTAATAAAGCTTAGAATGAAGCTATTGCACAAATTTCTAATTTTCAATTCACAATGTCACAAATTTAAGTCGAAAGTATTCGAAACTGTACTTAATCTTTCATAAAACTCCTTACAGGATTCAGCCTCAGGTTTGCGATTAGAGAACCACGGTACGAGATTCGGTTACATTAGAGATCTGTCGTGTACTAAGTAAGACTAGACACATTAACCCTGCCGGCGATGTTAGAGAATCAACATTATCACATTGGTATCGATTATTTTGAAGTATGACTTGCCTAATCAACTATTATAGTCACTTTATCATTGTTAAAAATCGCCATCTCCGCCAAATGTTGATTAAAACTGTTAAAAGGAAGTTAAGCTAAACTAAAATTTAAATAGTTTCTTAAGTAGGTATGGAAAGGTTCCAGAAAGGCCTTAGAAAATAATTTTTAGTTTTCAAATTACCTGTGGTAATTTAATGCATCTATTATTGAAATTAAGATATTGAATTTAAGGAAAAGTACTGATATTAGCACGATTGCCATTCAAAAACGGAAAATTTTACAGCAAGCATATTGAGTAAACATTTAGTAAGTTGTTTTTTTTATTATAAAAGCAATGTACGTGTGAGGAATAATTTTATAACGTTAGAAAAACTTCTTTGGATAATTTTTTATGAATGAATGCAAAGCGTTTCAAGTTGAAGTATGATTAAATAGCGAATATACAAATGTGAAATAAGAGTCAAAGGAAATAAAGTATTAATTTGTCTATTATACCCTCCAACAGATTACACTAACAAACCATTTTCATCAATATTCGAAAAATTGAGAGTAGATATATTGCTTTCACCTAAACAGTATCCACAAATTTTTTTTTCTTTATAGAGTGAGTAAATCAAGTCAACTTTGAGTATGAATTTAATATATATGTATTTAATAACGCATAAATCCAATTAATTAATAACTGCATAACTGTTTCCTAAAGGAAACAATGAATTAAAATGCATTTCATTTCTTAACACTGCTTATTTTTTTCCTGACTCTTTTTAAGTTTATCAGGAAAAAAATTTAACTAGTTTCTAAGTTTGGAGAACAGATAAATTAAATTTTTAATAGGATAACTTTTAAAATAAATTTTATTTTAATAATTAAAGCAAGAAATTATAATTTCCTTAATATGTATACTGAAAATCTATCTTTTTAAGTTTATCAGGAAAAAAATTTAACTAGTTTCTAAGTTTGGAGAACAGATAAATTAAATTTTTAATAGGATAACTTTTAAAATAAATTTTATTTTAATAATTAAAGCAAGAAATTATAATTTCCTTAATATGTATACTGAAAATCTATCTATTATATTACCTTCAAAGAAGGGAACGTAATATTAAAAATTCTTATTTAAGTTGTAATTTTTTTATGAAACTGTAATAATTGCGTTTCAGAAATTAAGACACTAATTAGAACACTAATATGATATTTAAAATAAATATATATTAATTTGAATTTGTAATATTGTTATACCATTAATTTCTTTTGAAAGTGTACTTTTTTAATGAATCCTAGGAATATAATTAATCTTTTATTCAAGAAAAGAAAACATTCTTATTAATGATTTCCATTATTTTCAAGAAAGATAAAAAAAAGTAATGTTAATTAATTTAATAATATGAACCGAATGCAGTCCAACAATGTTTTGGTTTAATTAGAAGTAAACTTGTTGTTGAATGAAATTTCTTTTCTCATTTCAAGTAGTTACTTTTACTAAAATACAAATGTTTTCTTAAATTTTGTCTTTTATTGCATTCATTTTCTGAATTAAGATTTAATGCATGCGAGATTAAATAATTCTTCTTTCTCAATATTTTCCTGTAAAATGAATAGACACTTATTCTTTGTTTAGAATATAGATTGCAAAAATAGAAATATTGCCCTTTTTCACAATTAATTAATTATTTTTGTTACCGCATTAATTATAATTGCATTTTAAATGACTAAGATTTGATTTCAGAGCGTGAAAAGAAGAGTGAAAGTTTTATTAAAAGGATTTCAGACGAAATTTCCTTTTTGAAATTTTTTCTTACTCGCCATTCAAATTTAATAAATAATTATCTGATTTTTCTCACTTTGCAATGTATAGCTGAATTCAACCTTCATTTTTTGAAAGCTACGTTTAAAATGTAACCTGTTGTTACCTAATGTTTATTTAATATAGGTAAGATAATAACTGCAGTAAAAAGTGTCCAATGCCTGTTCCCTGTATTCTGCATTCTATTTCAATGCTGAGTACTTGTGATACCAGATATCGTCGAAAGGAGAAAAATGTACATACAAGTCTAAAGTGCATGGTTACCACTTAATATCGATGAATACAAACTGTTTCTATTTGTAAAAAATAAACAAAAGAACAAAAAAAAAAAGATTTTAAATCACAACATGGAAACAAAATTTTCAGTCTCTTAGTATAAATTTCTAAAATTTTTAAAAATTTTTATACCATTTTGTCATTATTGCTTCTATTGAGAAGATAATTAAATGAGAATTCTATTAATAATTCTTTTATAAATATTTATAGCTATTCATATATTTCCATGAAAAATTAATCTTACAATTAATTAATTGATTAATTTGTTCATTGTTCACACACACAGTGATTTAGCACTATTTTGGCACAAAATATACATATATATGGAATATATACTAATTATAAATTTATTACTTTAATATCTGGGAATAATTATAGAGAATTAATTCTTTCATTTAGGATAAGCTTTTATAATATAATAATTTATTTGTTCCAATATTATTTTACAAATAATTATTTATTTGTCCCAACTTTAGAAAATTTCCGATAATAGAATCATTTTATTTTGTTTTTAATTTTTTGAATAATTCTCTTTTTTATTCTTTTAAATTAAGTATCATTTTGTTTTAAAATTGTGCATTTGACTCTTGAATAATAACTGAGCAGTTACTTTTCAAAATTAAATTTTACTACTAAAGAAAGAAATTTTTTGCATTTGATTTCGAGGTATTATAAAATTTAATTATTTTGTTTTAATCTGCTTTTTTTAGTTAAAACACTTTATTTACTGTTATTATATATTTACTGTTTTTTATAGGCATCTTTTGCTGAAATGTTGAAAATTTTATTTTAGATAAAATAATTCCAAACATATTGAATCATTAATGAAGTTGAAGGAAAACAACAACAACAACAACACAGATACAAACATGTGAGATAAGCCTAAAAACAGTGAAAAACTGAATTAATTAAAAGATAAATTTCTCGATATTTCACTAACTGTAGCATAAGCTCTTCGTTCACTCATACTTTCAATTATTTCAGTGTTTTCAAATTCTTTTTTTATATGATGTTCACCGGAATCATTCAAACATTGAGTGATCAAAAGCTATTTATAGTAATTAAAAAGTAAAAAAAGTAATATAAAATTTGTTATCTGACGACATTATTTATGCACAAATTTCTTATGTTTTCTGTTTCGTTAGTAGAGAGACTGAAACGTTTTATCCTTCATAAAATGATATATACATTTGGAATAGAGATAATGAATATTGGAATATGGAGTTTTGAATAACTGTTGCTTAATAAATATAAGGATATCTTAAGATTCCGAAAAAAGGGAACGACTAATATATTTATTGAGAACCTAAGTAAATTAGTTAGATTAGTTTTTATATTAACGTAACGTTTTAAAGAAACACTAGAGCTATTTTGGGACAGACCTCGTAACTTTGAACCACGGTCAGATGACGAAGGAAAACCTGAGTTGGCGTCCCCTTCTATAAACTTCCGCACCACACCAGCGGAAGGACATTTGGTCCTGACGGATTTAACGTGCATCAGACTCGCTTACGCGACGGTTCTTTGGTGGAATTGGGTCTGGAATCTAGAACTTTCTGGCTTTGAAGCTGAGACTATATTACCAGGCAACTGCGGCCACTTGAGAACCTAATATTTCCTCAGGTGATATCAAAGCAGCATTGTAGCGGGAAGTTACATGAGTCAGCCATAAAAATTAGTTTCACTGCTGAAGAAAAAAAAATATTGATTGCAATTTTACAATAACTTTATATTCTAGCATTCTATGTAAAATTTTCTTTTTGACGCAATTATCTTCGTTATTTAAATATTTGTCGAGGCGTGATGAGGGTTTTTAATAGCTTCTGCACCCCCCCCCCATTTATTTATTATTACATTATTTATTCCGCAATATAGGGTACATGATATTAAAATAAATCGAAAATGTAAGTGATAAAAATTAAGTCAGAAATTTTTCTTTGAAATAAACTTGATAAAACACATTTAGCAAAAAAATGTTAATCAGGAAATTTAATCTTACTTTTTTTAATAATCTTGTAGATTTAATAAATGTTTTTGTAAAACTAATAATATAATTTTTTCTGTATTTTTAATAATAATAACTTTTTTAATAATGCAAATATCTCATGAAAGTTCACCAAAAAATAAAAGCCATCTGTCAAAGAAATAAAATCTGCGAAAACATGATAAAAATTTAACTATCCTATAAAAGAAAGAAAAATTAGGATCAGATGATAAAAAAAAATCTCCCCGAGAAAGTAATTTTTTTTTTTTGATGGTGTGAAAAAGTAATGAATGAATAATTTTTCTTTGAAATTTTTCTTTGAAATAACCTTGATATAACACATTTAGCAAAAAAATGTTAAGTAGGAAATTTAATTTTACTTTTTTCAATAATTTTGTAGATTTAATAAATGTTTTTTTAAAACTAATAATATAATTTTTTCTGTATTTTTAATAATAATAACTTTTTCAATTATGCAAATATCTCATGAAAGTTCAACAAAAAATAAAAGCCAACTGTCAAAGAAATAAAATCTGCAAAAACATGATAAAAATTTAACTATTCTATAAAAGAAAGAAAAATTAGGATCAGATGATAAAAAAAATTTCCCCGAGAAAGTAAATTTTTTTTTGGATGGAATGAAAAAGTAATGAATTAATAATTTCTGGATTACATTAAGAGTGCAGTGTTAGACATAGAAGATATATT
Source organism: Argiope bruennichi (assembly GCF_947563725.1). Taxonomy (NCBI): domain Eukaryota; kingdom Metazoa; phylum Arthropoda; class Arachnida; order Araneae; family Araneidae; genus Argiope; species Argiope bruennichi. The sequence goes on along the minus strand of NC_079152.1, from coordinate 114,537,809 downwards.
AACGTATGATAATTCAGATAATTAAATAAACTAAAACTCAAATGAAAAAACTACTTTAAAAATTTTGTATTTAAAAAAAAGAGCATTAATGAGAAAGACTACAGAAAAATTATGGGAAATTTAAAGAAATGAGAGAAAAATCAGGGAAAAGTGCTGATGTTTCAGTAATAGAAAAAAAAAAAGGAATCAAACCACTTTGCGAACGACTTAAAATTAATCCAATTAAAATTTTGTCTAAGTATAACCATTGTCACAGATATTGATTGGAAAGGACATTCTTCTTTATCAAAAATTCAAGAATATAATTTCACGTTTTAAGATATTAAACTCCTTTGATTTTATATCACACAATGATTCTGGATAAAAAAAAAAAAAAATTCAATGGAAGAGTTCTTCAGATTTCACAGAGAAAACCTCTGTGAAATAATAAATAGTTATTAATGGATAAAAATTCATAAAATTTGTGCTTATGCTCAATGTGTTAATTGTCATTCATGGATAAAACGGTTAAATTAAGAATCACCTAAACTTTTTTTGTATCAAAAAAATTTTAGATGCTAATGTTATGTAAGGACAGCAGATATTCTGCCTAATGTTACGAAAAAATGTTTTACCTCATTTTTTATATAAGTTTCTAAATGAAGATAGGCACACTATGGGCCTTTGCAAATCACTACTCCTAACCGTATTTTATGCAACCAATCGCTCAGACAATGAACAGATCTTAGATGAAAACTGTCAGCTGAACCGACATTAAATTTTCATTTTGTGGTTTAAAAAAATCAGGTTTCCGGGGTGAAATTGTTAATTAATAATTTTCATTCGCCTACGAATTATGGAAGTTTAAAAATAATCAGAATTTGTGCCTTGTATTATAAAATTTTATACATTCATGAGTGCAAAGTACAGAAAGGGAAGCTACGGTAAGTCTTAAAAAATTTTAATATTGTTATTTTGATGACTCCTCAATCATAGACATGATTGAGACTGAATAACCATCTATTTGTAAACAAATGTGATTACAAAATTAGAAAAAAAAAATAATTACATGGGCTTCTAATATTTACAAAAATGAATAATATATTGCAAACTAAAATGTAAAAAATAAATAAAATAGAAAAAAAATCTTGCATTTTAATAAGTAATAAAAATGTATTTTTAAAATAGTTTTTATGTAGTGTAAAATAGTTTAAATGTAGTTTTAAAATAGTGAATTCTTCTGAAGTTATTAAGACAAAATGCACCAGCATTAGTAAAATGAAATTTCAATTTAATATTAATTCACAGTGTTCTTGCAGAGTTAATTAAAATTACGGGTTTGAAAATATCAATATTGCAACTTATGATTAATTTTCAACTTTAATTTTCTTTATTTTATTTTAATATGCAAGTTTTAGTTTCATATGAATAACAAAATCTGTAGATGAATTTGAAAGCAAATTTAATACCATAACGTACGTAAAAAAAATATAAATTAAAAACAAGAAATGTAGAAAATAATTAAGGTAGGTGACTGTACTGAAAAAATAACATTTTTTAGGGAAAATATCAAATATTTTTTGTATGCGCTAAATATTCTCAATTTTTGAACAATTTTCTTCATAAAACAGCTTGAATTATGTTTTTAAGTCCATCCTTTGAGAAATTACAGGAATTTTTAATTTTGCATAATACATATTTAATATTATTTTAGTACATCTTTAAATACTATTTTTTCAAATTCTAAATTTCAGTAGAGCATGTTTACGAAAAAATTTCATAAATGAAATTCTAATGCACAATTTTTACTTAAAATTATTATAATAATTTCTCAATATAATTTCTTGTTTATGAAATAGAAAAACAGCAATCTGCTCATTTAGAAATATTTCATAGTTGTTTTATTACATCATAAGGCGAAAAGAGATGATATATTTTATGTTATTTATTAGTCGAAACCCAATATTTAAAACCTGGTGAGAAATGTAACTTGTTTTTTTAGTTCAGGAACTTAGTAATATACTTCTGAAGCTATCTGCAAAATTTTGAACTAATCAATTGATAAACTTTTAAATAAGAAGATTTTTGCTCTATATTTCTCTTTATTAAAATTTTGAAGTAATCAATTGATAAACTTTTAAACAAGAAGTTGTTTGCATTATATTTCTTTTTAGCCGAAAATATTCTCTATCTTTTACAATTCCTTTTCTTTAAAAAAAAGCTTTTGGTATTTAAATTGGTATATTTTGGTTTCGCAGATGTTTGCACTATCTATTTTGCACAAAAATTTGTAAATATAAATATTTTAAAATATTTTTCAAACAATTCATTCTGAATGTGGTCATATAATAGAAAATCTGTAAAATAAAAATAATAGTATCTGAAAGATAAAAATAATAATAAAAAAATTATACTCACTATATTATGGTAGAATATTTTCAAGATTATCAGTAAAAGAGAATTACGGTGTTTGAAATGTAGCCAAATACTTATTTCACGGTTTTATTCACGTCATACATCTATAAAAGACTTATTTTCATGCAAGTCGCCACTTATAACCACCATCATCTTGTTGTTCCAAATCTTTCGTGTAATCCACTGCATTGCCATTTGATTTTCACTCTGTTTTTTTCAAGAAAGAAAAAAAAACTTCAATTCTTTTCGTTTAGATTGGTTGTTTTTATAATGAGAAAAGTTTGCGAAAATCTTCAAAGCGGAAGACATCCTATCAAAACTGTAATATAGAGGAGCGTAAAAATATTCACATTTCTAGAAAACTTTCTAACATAAATAAAACAAGACAAAAAAAATGATGCAAGGAAGGGAAAATAAAAAAGATTTCAAAATAAAGACAAACAATTTTTGGCATCCAGTTTAACTTGTCCAGACATCGTAAATAAGATTAATAAAAATGTTGACTATGCAAAGAAATAAAAACAATAAAAACTGGACATCACACTCCAGAGTCACCCATCATATAAAAAATGCGCACGTAAATGAATTTGTTGAACTTTTAAAAACTTTGTGTTTATTAAATTTATTAACAGCTACATTGTCAGAATTCTTTAATTATAAGAAAAATTTATGCACAATATATGGAACTACATTTTCCAAATTTCAAATCAAAACATTTTATCAAAATATTTTAAAATTGCTATCTAAAAGTGTAATTTACTTACAAAGTTACATAACAGCTGAAAATAAATAAAATATTTTCATAATACGCCTTTTAATTTTAGAAATGACGGAGACGATAAGCATATATTGGAGGAATAAGTTAATTTGTTGTTTAAATATTGTCTTAAATCTAATTATTTAAAACATTCGTCGATTGATATTCATTTTCTTGACAAATTACTGGTTACAGCTTGGCTGGAGTTTGATCTGGTTCTTTCTCAGCAAAACACCAATATGAACCGATTTCTCCTGAAAGTCATCCAGGAAAGCATTAATTGAACTTTTGAATCAATAAATCCCTTTTCTTAAATACTGTATTGCAATTCAAACCATTATAATTTGGAGTCGATAAAAAGTCATTAAATATTGAAAACTTTCATATAAATCTAACAGTTCTTCTGTGAATTAAATATGGAGTTTTATAAAGGTATTTTTTGTTAAAGAATCATGGATATTTTTGATTTTGTAGCTCGTGTTTATAAAAATATTTGTTTTTCGCACAGAATCAGATTTTTTTTTGTAGATCCAGTGAGAGACTCATTCCCTAAAGCTTCTCGCAAACTTCTTTAAAAACTTCTTCTTCTCTCTCCACTCACAAAATTGTAGATTTTATGCAAGTTCACGAACGCCACGAACATTCAAATTTTTGAAAAATGTTGAGTCTCACACATTTACGCTTTGTATTACGTGTTACAGCAAAGGAAAAAAAAAACATGGATGCATTTCAAACCCTCTTAACCGATTGAAACCAAAAATTTGACACAAAATTAGAATTTTAGTTACAAAATAACATACTAAATTTTATTTAACTAAGTTGTCGTGCTTTTGAGTAATGACATTTAAGTATATAAGAGGATATAGAAAATTTTGAGCTAATCACTTGATAAGGTTTTAAACAAGTTGATTTTTACTTTAGATTTCTTTTTAGCCTAAAATTATTTCTATATTTTCTTATTTATTTTTCCATTTCCTTTTCTTTTTTTTCCTTGAATAATTAGGCGAATTTGATTCAAAATTTCATAAAAATCCATACAAAAGTCTATGCTAAAAATTTAATTTATTCTAATTATCTAATTATTATTATCTAAATTTAATTTATTCATGTAATTGCGTTTATAAGAGGCATGAAAAAAATCAAAATATGATGTACATTGAACTTTGAGTTAGCAAAGTACAATCTGAAAAGTTTTCCCAGTAACTTCCTTTAAGAATACTATTTCTTATTTTTTAACTTGCAGAATGTATGGAAATCAAGATATTTGAAAATTACCTCAATAACGTAATTTTAAAAATATTTTTTAACTAAGTTACATTTCTTTATTAAATTGGCCGATGTTGCCCTCTAGTAAGAATCTAAATGTGTAATTTATAACCAATACACTTCTTTAAAAATACGAGAAAAATATAACCCTGAGACGTCTGGTATGGATGCATTTTTAATTGAATTTTACGAAGCAATCTGCTCCAAAACAAGGATTAATAATTGGTATCATAATAAAGAAACCTCTACATTTAATTAAACAGCTTTGTTTCTTGATTTTGCAAAAAAACTAATGCAGCAAGATTTTCCCAATTATCACGCCTCATGTAAAATGGTTTTTTTCTATTATCGTAACATTCATGGCATTTATAAAAAATAAAGAAATGTAGAATTTTTGGACTATTCTTTTAACGTTTACTTGGATTAATTTTTATTTTCAGCTTTCTTAATTATATATTCTGCGAGTTCAGAATCCTTACAACGACATTGATTTTTGAATTTATGGCAATTTTTCTCTTTTTCTTATATAATAAACTAATCTTCTAAGAAATTTCTTAGTACTTATGTAATAATGACTTTCTTTAATTATCACTAAGTCCGAAGTGACATACTTTTCATTTGGTATTTTTCCTTCACCACTATTTCAAATAATGTCTGGGCTCTAAATTAGACATGGTAGGGGACTTTGGATTTGTCTAGAAATGTATATGAACTGTTTTCCTTATAGGAAAAGTGATGTATGCTGATATACTAAGTCTATAATCCATGTACGTTTCTATAACGCTACATGAATCAATATCAAATACATACAACTTAAAAGACTGAGTTACGTATAATTTGCATTTATGTTACGTGATAGGCCTTTCTTTAATGCTAGATGAATAAATATCAGATTTGCAGATTTAGATAACAAGCTATCGTACATGATTTATACGCATATTCACTACTCAGTGCGTTTCTATAGCGAAGATAATCTTTGCATAATTTAGCTTTCGTTTGGTTTAAGTTTTTCTAACGCCAAGTGCCTCAGTGTTGACTATGCTGCGCCAAACAACAAGTAAAATCATATCAAAAACGATACACTCTTGAAACGTTGCCTTGAGAAACGTCTTTCTTATGAATAAAAAAACACGGGGAGTTCGGACTCCACCTTGAATTGCAATTTTCTAAATTTTAAACAGTTCCTGATGAAAGTATGAAAATTTCTTCTTATTCCAAGAGCATCTCTTTGTCTCGTAAGTCCGAGAAATTATTACAGCGTGTCGTCAGAAAATAGAAAAGTAATGCTCTTACTAATTGCGATGTATAGATATAATAAATTGTTTGATCATAAAGTAGCTTATATTTCTTGGGTCCGGAAAAGAATCACCGACTTTGGAAAGGCATGATTGGAATTTCAAAAACTTAAACTTCTTGCAGTTGTAAGGCAGACATGTCTAAGAAGTAAAATTTAATTTCTTCTCTTCTGCATTCATTTAATATTTCAAAAAGACAGGAAGATAATTTTAGCTATTAGACGTGTGAGCTTAGATTGAAACTACGGAATTTACAATATCTCTTGAGGACGATATGTTTACTTTAAATCGGCGGAACTAATTTTAAAAAAGAATTTTCACAATCAACAATAAAGGATTTGGGGAAAGCACTTCTGTGGTGAAGAATATTAGAATCCTTGCGATATTGAGAAAGATTCGTGTCCAGCGGCATTGCCTTACACGAAGCCTTGCCAGGGATGGTAGGTACGAGCTCTGGAATTTCCGAGCCACTGTCTTTGCCATAATGCTAGTCGAACCTATATGCTGGGAGTCTCCCACGGGGACAATGACGAACTTTAACACTAAACCCATTCAGATTCTATCGCTAGATCTCTTGAACATATAATCTGTTATACGGTCGATTGATACTCAGAGGACTGAAATGTACTACTCGTCAAATGGATCGACGTACATGAACAATATGTAGGTTGTTTTGCTGTCCTTGAGAAGCAGTTGTCAAAGAGAGTGGCGATAGCTTCTTATAGAGAGAGCCTTCAGTTTTCGTTGAGTGATGGAAGAATCAAGCTACAAACAGAAGGAGAAGATTAGAATAAACATAAGGGAGTGTTTCATGGGAACCTCAGGATTGGATCAACTATAGGTGAGCCTATCAGGGATATAATTTAGAAGACTGAAAGTTACATATGATTTGCTCATATATTCATACCTTGTACTATAACGGTATATGAATAAATATCGGATTTATACAATTTGAAATATCGAAATAATTGAAATAATAATAATATAAATTTTAAAATATGAAATATTGAAATATTTAATAATTATACAAGATTTGAAGGCATGCCTTGCTATGTGCATTTGTACAATGCCCTATGAATAAATATCAGTATTGAATTGAAGCAGTTGGTTATGATTTGAAAGCATAACTGTAACAATTTATTAATTATAACATGTTTATACAGTCCAATCCACATCTTATATTATTATGGAAAATGTCAAGTATCCATTGGAACAGAGAGAATGTTATTGCAATCACCGTTATTGTGGTACTAGACAGACTGATTGAAGTGGCTTTATTCAAGGTTCTTGAAAAAAATCTTCATTAATCCTGAACAAGAACTATGAGAAGCTAGACATATAGAGATTTCAATCAACATAGCATGTTTTTTCGTTTAGACGTATAATGAGTGCAGATTTTTATCTTTTTAATGGTGAGTGTTACAAAGAATATTGTATCATCAATTTGAAACGACCGATTTTCTTCCAGCATATATTTGGATGTATGGGATATGATCAGACAATAGGTTGCAGCACACCGTCCAAAGTCAGCACCAGAATTATTTTTGAGAACTGTTGATAACTAGGACGACCAATAGCAATGACAGCTGTATTATCTAGTTCTCAAAATATCTAGACATTGTTCTAATGTTTGACAGAATTCGGCAAATGCATTTAACTTCATGTAAACCACATATTTTTTTTTACATGAGATATTTATATTCCATTTGCACCATAGAGTAGTTTTTTCTTATTTATTTAAATATTGTGATACATGCACATACTGACCCCATACCTCTTTTATATTAAACTGATTTTATAGCATGATTTTCTGCCCTAAAATATCGATCTTCACATGAATTATCGCCCTTGGGTGTGAGGGTTTATTTATTTATGAAGTCTGAAGTCTCATTGATTATTTGATCTATTGTCGATTAAAATTTGATAACACTTTTACAAGATCGTTACTGTTTCTATTTTCGTAACTATTTAATCTTTTAATAAAAGTATAAAGTTATCTGCCACTCCTATTTTGTTAATGCTCAAAGATTTTGAAAGCTAGAGGTCTCGTTTAGATAATAAACATATTTAACTAATTAAGATTGACATACAACTATTTTTTTCTTTTCATATGAAATTTAAAACTATTTAAAAGTTTGATACAAAGGTATTTTAAACGTTTCAAAGTAAACCGAGCAGAAAATTACTGTTATTTACACTGAATGAATACATTAAAAGTTAAATAGAAGAAAATGATACTGGATGAAGTCATCACAAACTAATCCATCTATTTTTTTGCATTCAAAGATATGTCTCTTTAAATTTTGCGTTTCATTGCTTAAATAATTATTTAACACCGAAGGTTTTCACAAATTTTTATCCTTGAAAATAAAGAAAACGTCAGGGAATAATATTTCCCATTAAATCTGAGAAATTTATATAATCTTTTAATTGGAAATATGCATTGAATATTAAAAAAAAGCGATACAATTCCAATTCCACTTTCGGTTTAATTAATTCCTTTATAAAAATAATGCGCCATCAGTACTACGTATCAAATGAAAGTGATCTCTTCGGTGTCCTTGAAAATGTATCAAAGTCAACACATGTATTGCATTGGCGTGTGGCCGGAAATCCGGTTCGGCCCTTTTCGCTTTTTTCTTACTTCTGCTTTTATGTCGCACTGCGTCTGCTTGTAAATAAACTGATTAAAAACTGAGAATAAAACGAAATTAAAAATACAACATCTATGTCTTAAAACCTGCACTCTGCAACCAAAATAAAATAATGTTACATATTATTTAGCCGACAGGATTCGAAATATTTTACACACACACACACACACACACACACACACACACACACACACACACACACACACACACACACACATACACACACACACACAAATTTGTACAAAAATAACTATAAAGAGTTTATAGTTATTAAGCATGTTTTTAGGAACATTTCTTTTAATAATCACATTCAGACACTAAACAAGCCCAAACACAAAGACAAGACATTCACGCGCGTGACTTCACAGTTCAGCATCACATCTCATTCTAATTACAATCGCAATGCACTGTTGGATGGCCTAATCAGACATCGTCATCTAGTATCCAAAAGAGAAGATAAGAGTAATGCAACTTCTACATCCTCCCCTTACACCAACGAAGACCATCCCGGCGAGATGGTGGGATTTTGGATATTTCCCCCTTAGATAGAAAAGCCCTTAATTATTGAAATGAGATAGGAAGTTAAACAAGAAAACTTGAATATGACGGATCAGTTACAGACTTACCCTCTCTTTTAAATGTACAAAAAAAAAAAAAACAATAAAGTAGGTAGAACACAAATGATTTAAATCTCCATTTTTAAAATTTTTTTTTAAGAATGGAAAATAATTATAATATTCAGTAAGGAGATAAATATATTTTCAGCAATGGAAAAAAATATTTCAAAAAACTTTATATTTTAGATGAAGCAACACATAAAGACAGAAATTAAATTCACATTATTTCAATTGTTAATTTTAACTGCAAGTATATACACATATTTAATAAAAGAAAAGCAGATATGAGGAAGCTGAGTGCGAGGAAACAACCAACCTGTCTTGTAGTAAGAAATATATTACAAACATTGACATTAATTTACTAATTTTTGAATAATTTTGATTAGACGAACAGCCCGAGGATCAAACTCAAACCTTCGGATTGAAGCTTCTCAACCATGTGGGGCATTAGTGCATTGAGGTACAATGATGTAGCATTTTAAAACAAGCAGAGTGCATACGCCTGATGGATGCAAAATATTGCTATTACATCAGATAGCCCTATGAGCGAGAATAATTTGTATGACAGTTAATAAGAGATTGGCATGTTACCTTTCTTGGTTTTTAGATACTTGATTACTCCGTGAGTGGTGGGATCGAAGAGCAGATGTGAAATTTTGCATATTCTCTCAAAGATAAAAGATTTATCTAACCACCCACTTGTACGCTGCACGTTTTAAGAAGTTAAATCAAATGCGACCATTTCAATAAGAAATTAAATTCCTGGTAAAACTGCTACAAATATTTTATAATATTTCCTTTATTATTCCTTTATTTCTAGTGACAGGAAATTCTAAAATCTAAATGTTCAACTTTTAAAAATAAGCAAAGGAATAAAATCCGAATATCTTTTTTTCTTTTTCTATTCCAGTTACATTTTGAAAACCGCCCAAATATTTATTTTATAAAAGGCAGAAATCAATATTCAGGAGGTAAAGTGGAAAATGTGTTTTTTTTCTTTCTGCTTCTATCATTTTGGAATTGAAATAATATTGAAATCCCTTTTGGAAAGTTATTTTGAATTCCAGAAAAGTTAAAATGTGGAAACATGTTTTGATTGTCAGAATTATTTTGTGTAAAATTCATGTGCAAAGAAGCATCAAATGGCTGCAACATTATTTTAAAGCAATTTCTGTTTTACCATCAAGGTTGATTTATTTTTATATTAGAACGGATAAGAACTAGATAAGAAAATGAGTCATACTTAAACCGGAAACAATAATTAAACTGATATTGCACGGAAAATAGCTTATGCAAAATTTTATATACACTCAAATAATCTTTTATTAACCACCGTAAGAGGTCAGGTCCACGTGGAACAGTTTTCATGTGCCGTTCTTAATTGTGGATAGGATTATTATTTTAGACGTATATATGGCGTTCTCTCTCTGTATAGTGTTTTTAAGCTGCAATTTTGGATTTTGTAATAATCTCAGTTTTAAAGACGTCTACCACTGCACAATTTCAGTGTGTTTTTCTTAACTGTATATAAGGTATATAAGGCATATAATACAGCATATAGGCATATGCTGTATATATAATAAGGTATATATTAAGGTATATAATAAGGTATATACCTTATATAATATAATAAGGTATATAATGCATTATATAATAAGGTATATAATGCAATATATAGGCATATAGTTTTCTCTAAGCTGCAATTTTGGATTTTATAGCAACCTCAGTTATTGAATCGTCTCGTGCTGATATTTTTTTCTTCGCTAGCTCTAACTCATGGCGATCAATTTTCTTAGAATTTTTTAATGTAGCTCTGAATTTTATAGAAACCATTAGATATTTAAAAAAAGTTATGATGGTTTCGTAATTCCATAATAGCTGACGAAGCATTGTACTTTCTGTTGTAAAATAATTTTGAGAGTAAAACACGCTCAGATAAAATAGGCAGAATATTAAGCAGAACAGAAAAATCAAAGAAATACGAATTTTACTTTTGAAGCTCTTAAATTTCACCATCTAAAAAGGAATGTCATAGTTATTACCTACACATACATAATTTGCGTAATCTGCCTGAATTGTGCATTCTTCCTAAAAGATACGTGAATGGATTGTTTACAATATAAAAACCTCTCCTCTTGGAGACCTTGGGTACCAATTATTTTTTTGCAGAATTCATCTCCTGTCTTCCATTACCTGTTTATGTAATTCTAATTGAGCAATTAGCTCTACTTGCTACTTATTAGATACATCGAAATAGAGAAAGTTATTTTGTAGTTATCCTATATATTGCAACTTCTATGGAATTATATCATATCAATGATTTCTTTATCACGCATTGCTACGATAAAGGAATTTAAATGTTAAATAATCACTGGGCATAATTTTATTCTTTATATGTTTTTTTATTTATTCAATTTTATGTTGAATAAATGCAATTTCAGTGTGTGTAGTGACTCAACGGGTAATCATGGAATACTTAATAAATGAATATGCCGTATCATCTTTTGAAATATTTAACAATTGATTGACCAGTTTGGTAACAACGAGACTCTAAGCATGAAATTTTCAGCTATTATTTAGAAATAGCTACCAAGAAATTGGAAATTTGATTCAATTAAAATTAAAAAATCAGTTAACAACTGGAAAAAAATCTCACTATTATTTTTTTGGGTATTTACAGGGTATTGTAAATTATTTTCTCCAAGGACATTAACACTATATCCTACAATGAAATTTTGAAGAAGCAATAATCATTAGAATTCGCAATTTTAATCCTTCTTCAGGGGATTGTAAAAATCACACAAAACTGATGCAATATTAGAAAGATAACTGAAATTTCATGGGACAGCATCCTAACATCCACCATGAAGGTCAGACATAACGCTTCAAAATACTGTGGCGAATTGATATGAGCGAGGATAGATACCCATTTCAGTAGCGCCAAGTGTTATGGCGAACGTGTGTGGTTGCTGTTGCGTCAAGTGAGTCTGATGACTTTGGGTTGCTGTGAGTAGATGGCGCCACAACAGTTGTACGAAGGTTGAAGATTCATCGTTCGAGGTCACCAATGTGGCGGTTTGAGATGCGCGAGGATAGAACCTGGTACCTTATGGTTTTCAGTCCAGTAACATGACCATGATAGAAAAGCAATTGCTCTGGTAGCGTAGCTGTTAACTGGTTTATAAGCTATTTACCACAATACCATTGTTGGGATCGTTTAAAGAAATGTCAAGAGAAACATTTTCATCAAATGAAGAAGTATTAGAATGATTTTGATACATCTCTTACTTTAAAGAAATATTGTATATCATTGTATCGTACAGAAATAAAAAATACCACCTAATATGCGGTGTGTGGGGCATTAGGAACTACATACAGAAAAATTGAATTTTATATCATTTTAATAAAGGTTTTCGGAAATATCTTTTAAATCAGTGGTCTAACAGAAACTTTTTCACATATTCTCTAATAAATATACTTGTGCGTTACTAGCCACATGCCACAATAATTACGAAAGAGCTTAATAGCTTGTGATCTTTAAAACACTTCTTTTTTTGGCGATTAACCACTAGGATGGGTTGATACGCAAATTGCAGATAATCGAATATGTATTTTGGACGCCATTTTTAAGCCAAAAGGAAATTAAAGTTTGATATAGAGCAAAAATTGAAGTCTCAAGATCATGTACCAAATTACATACATTTTTGTCACTGCGTTTTCGAAGTTTGCATCTAATTGTTACTACAACAGAACTCTATTTTCCAACAGTAGGATGAGAAATGAAGTTATCACTCCCAAACATCGTTCACTGGATCAAAATATGGCAAACATTACACATACATGATCATAAGCCAAATTTTTCATTATAATTAGTTATAGACTTGAAGGTGAATAAAATTTTTTTTATCTTCTTAGGAGGGTTTAATTAAAGTTGTTATAATGCATTTCATAAAATAGGACAGGTTTAGTTAGTTCACTAAATAAACAGAGCAGGTAAAAAAATACGTTCTTAAAATAAGATCATTGAAAGAATTTTATTAATTGTTGAAACAGCTCAAAATTATTTTTAAGTCACCGACTAAAACTTCTAGCAGTTAAAATAATCTGTAACTTTTCGTAAAGTTGTTATAATGCATTTCTTTATCTCTAGGTAGTAAGCCAAGACTGTCGTAGAATCATTAGGTAACATTTGTTAAGAAGCTGTATGATATTTCGATATAGAGGCTCGGTACTCGAAGAAAAAGCTTTATCAGAAATCAAAAGAAAATGTTTCACCTGTAAGCCTGGACACCATTTAAAAGCCACAATTTTCATTCACTCCAAGCGATATCTCATCTTTAAGGTAATAATGTTAAAGTTATTCACGTTATTGAAAAGAAATAAAATTATTTACAGAATGCTAAAATAAAGCAAAAAGCGGACAAATTGATAAAATTATTTTCAATATTTTGGAATAACGAGAAACAGAAATACTACTAATAATAATAACAATAATAATAAACAGAATGAAATATAAAGAAATATGAGTACATTAATTTTGAAATATAGATGCTTATGCAATAATTCATTCATTGTTCAAGATAAAAATTTTCAAGGTAAACTTATCTTGCTAAATTTAAGCTGGATAATAAGCTGAAGGACGAAACCTGAAAGAATCTGGAAATGTTCGTACAGTCAATAATTAAGATTCCTTCAATGACAGCTTATCAGAAACTAACGGTTCCGTCAAAGCGTCGAAGAAATAAGTTTCTGTAGGCTGTTGGAGATAAGACGTTCTATGTAAGACTTTCAGGGCTGAAAAGAGTGACAGGGCTTAAACTAAATGTGTCGATAGAATGCGAACAAACACAAAGTGAGGGAAACATGACAATGAATAACTTTTGTTTCACTTTTCATAATTAAAGTGATTTGAGGAAAATGGCAGATGGTTTTAAACGGACATGTTAGATAGTTTTAAAGAAACTTAGATAAGCTTTATATTGTTGATAAAGTGAGTCTTTTTTATTTTTGAAATTAAATGAAAACTAAAAGCCTCCGGTAGAATTTTTTTAATTATAAGAAATCAATTAAATACCCGTTTTAACAAAATTGTGATTTTTATTTTCGAAACAAGACAAAAAATCCATGTCTATATTTTATCAAATATTGAGTGAAAAAAGCTCAAAATAAGTTTTCAGATCATAGTTTCCGTTGTAAATTTTATTTTTTGTAAGATTAATTTCAAGATTTTAAAGAAAAATTCTCAAATTTCTCGAATGCTTTCACAATACAGAGTAGTTTGGAGTTAATATTGTTATATACTAAACTTAAGAGTTGCGTTATGAAAAAAATGCTAGCATTATTTGCGAAAGAAACAAATTTTATGCGAAAACAAAATGCAAAAATTCTACTAATTTTTAAAGATATAATTTTATTAATGTTTTGAAATTTATCATTTTTGAAGTTGAAATGTTTTATTAATTTCAATCTTGATTTTATAAATCATTAAACTAAATGTTGAAATCTTGAAATCATTTTTTTTTCTGAAATTCAAAGTTAGATGCCGCTTTACGTATAGAATCAAAATTTAGTTAAATTCACTGATTACTAATAATTGAATTCTAAGACATTAAAATAGATTTACATAAAGTCAAAAATAATAGTGGGATACAATTGAATATTAGTACGTAAAAACAATTGCAATAAATTAATTAAAACAGTTTTTCAGTCATTTACACTTATTAAATTTTATATTTTTAAAATTTTTCTCTCACTTATTATAAATATCAAGGAATTTTGAATAATTTTTTTCTGAAATTCGCTACGATGTGGCGCCATCCGTTTGGAATCAACGATCTTAATTTAAAAAATTGCAATAAGTCAATTTAAATAAATGTATTAAATAATGTTTTTAAAAATATGTAAAGTAGTCAAGTGTTTGATTAAAAAAGTTTTATTTAATTGCTAAATTTTGCAGGATTCTGTGATTCAAATACAATTCTGATTTTCAAATCTGACATACAGCATCAAAAACTCTTTCTCTATTTGAAATGTTATATTTTTCGTTATTAATAAGAATTTTCATATCCTCTTGACATAAACAATTCCTAAATATTAATATCAAAATAATCCTTTGTATATTTATATGAAAAATTACATTCTGTTTAAAATGAAATAGTCTTAAGTAAAAAAAGAAAATGTTCCATATAAAATTAATATATCTGTATTTATTTCAATATTTTTTTCCATAAACAAAAATCTGTCAATTTAAAATATTTTATGATATCTTTTTATATGATATATTAACCTGAAGTGTCTGCTTGGGTTGTGGAATAAAATAATGAATTAAAATTGCTTATTTGACTTTTATATTAAACAAATATTCACTAATGTATGAATTCATTCTCGGACTAAAATACGTTTTTTGGATTTTAATGTATAAGTCGATAACATTTGTGAAAAATAATTCTTTATTTTACTCCTAATATGATAGTTTCTGAATCACTTAATAAATAAATTGTTTATTCGGAAAAAAAGCAACCACGGACGCTTTCATGCACCTTAGTCAAAAGTCCTAGTCACACTCAGTTGTATCAGTGCATTTGTATCCTTTAAAAGAGGAGTAAATAGTAATGGAATATTTTATTTGAAAACAAATTAACACTTTTTAGTTAGCTAGCTTAAAATACCTTTTTCCAAAAGGGGAAAATGGGTTTTAAAATAATGATATCAAAATATTTTACCTATTAATATTATTCCAAACAATTATTAAATTCCTTAAAACTAAAGGAATAGAGAAATGGACATTATTAAAAGAACATCAAATTGAATTGCGTGTTGAGAATTAATAACAAGATTTATGGCTCATTTTCTAATTAAACGAAGACATAGTTAAATTTTATTACTAAAAATTGAAATTGTGTAGATGTAGGATAAAAGGAAAGACTGCAGTAAATACCAAATCAATAGGTTAACGTTTTTTTAATCTCCATTTAATCAGTAGTAGTAAATAGATTAAATAATATATGGATACTCTTAAATTTCCTATACCATTTTTTATTTTGTAGATTTCGAGATAGATATTGGAAATATATTCAACTACGAATTTGAGCTGTAATTTGTTTGTATATCATAATAAAAAAATAAAAGCTATTTTATAATAATAATAAAAAAAAGCTGAAAAAATTAAGAATGTTGGTATATAATTACACAAAATATAAATAAACAATAAATAAAATATTAATAAAATGATTTTAAAAAACAAATTAATAAATCCATACATTATGAAAATGTCTTGGTATTTATTGTTAAATTCCAAAGATTCTAGCACCAAAAGTAAAGGAATTAATGGTACATAATATTTTTTTAATAAAATAGTTAATAAAATTAAATTTAACGATTTTTTCTTGATTTTTAAAAAAATATCTTTAAATAAATGGCTTAGATTCTTAAATATATCTTTAGCTGCATCTAGATTTAGCTTATTGAATAAAAAATACTCGAAATGAATTTCATAAAGAACTACATGTAATTTATAAATTAAGTTTATAGAAAACAAAGTAAATTTAGCTTTTTTAAAAACAATTTCATTTCTATTATAACCACGAAAACATTTCTTTTCAGTTATTACTAAAATCCAATGAATCAATAATAAAAAGAAAGAAATGAACTGCGTTGATTTTTTTTGTATAAACCAATGAAACTCAACCAATAATCTCAGTTTAGAAGCACCAATAAAAATCTTTAAATAAATGACTTAGAATCCCTAATGTATACTTTTGAACTGCATTTGAATTTCCGTTATTAAATAAATACACACGAAATGTATTTTGCAGGAAACTACTAGCAATTTCGACTTTAAATAACCTGATTTATACACTATTGCTCCATTCAAAATCAATTACCTAAAGTTAATGTTAGGTTCAAAGCCATTAAACTTTTCGTAGAAGACAATTCACTGCCAGAGAACAAGTGGTTACGTGAAACAGTGAATGACTAAAGCCATCTCTTAATTAGAATGGATTCCTCTTTACAATAACTTCCTTTCCTTGCCTTCGGGACTAGTAGAATAAGTACATCGCGAATTAGTGTAAAGAAAAGTAATTTCGTCTAAAGACATTTTAAGAGTGCGTTAAGATTTATGCGAAAAATCGTGTACTATTACCACTGGAAGCTTATACAGGAAATGAGTTTCTTGGAACATTAAATATTAATTTATGAAATTATTACCAATTCATAAGTGAAGTAAGATTTCGGATTTCCTATGGAAGAAAGTGTTTCATAAATACATAAATATGTAGAAAATGTCACTTAAAGATGAGTGTTTCATAAATGCACGAATCTATAGAAAATGTCATTAAAAGATAATATACTGTGAATATCAGTGCGGTAATTGTGTAAAATTAAATGCCAAAGAGATAAAATGAGATAGAGATAAATGCCAAAGAGATATGTTCAATGATAATAGATAAGTGTAGTTTATAAGTACATAAAAGTCGAAATAATTTATATTTGAAATGATTTCCAATATTCACTCTTTAATTTATATTTCATCAATATAAATATTTCTACATCATGAAATAAATTTTTTTCCGAAATTCCATACCAATCTCAGTTTGAAATTAAGAAAACAGATTTGATAATCGAGATTATTGATTCTTGAAAATATCAATATAATAGAATGTCACTGAAGTTATTCACTAGAAAATATCAAGATTGTAGTACCTCATGTTATAAGTAAAAAAAAGATGACAACAAACCTTTTCTTACAAACATAATACAAATAATGAGAAGCTAAAATATCAAATAAGGTGTTATCTGAATATTGGTATAGAATGTAAAACGCCAATTTAAATAAAAATGTGTAAATACAAGTTCATAAAATGAATTCTAAATTTTGTTCAGATTTTAGAAATTTACTCAGAAATATTTTATTCTCAAGATGCAAGAAAAACTGTTGACTAAAAATCCTGTTTCACTAAATAAAATTTTAGTTACATGAAGCAAGATTAAAAGAAGAAATAAGATGCTTTATTTATTGTTTATTAATCAGTTTAAATGAGAAAATAATTTATAAATCAAGAAAAAAATGATAAAATTAATCGTTAAATAAAAGGAATAATGCTAATACATTGCAAATCAACTCTAAACCAGGACTGCTCAGAAGTTAGCAAAAATTCCAATCGAAATTTTCGTCTGCTGCCAACTAAAATTTTAAACTTAATTACAAATTTTTCGTATTTACAAGCTTTAACAAATATTTGCCAATGATTAATGATAAATGCGAATTCAGATTTGAAGTTGATGTAATAATTAACATAAATAAAGGATCCATAAAATAATTTTTCCTATTTGGAGATATTTGAAGTTTAAACAAATGAAAGAAAAAAGGAATTTAAGAATTTCACATGCAAATTGTGAAAAACATGAGGAGATAAATTCTCCCCCCCCCCAAAAAAAAAACTTCCTTCGTAATATTTTTCATAATAAAAGGAACGGTATATTACATATTGAAAAATATCCACCTGAGACGGATGATACTAAAGTTAATAAATGAAAAAATATTTTCTATATATTCCTTATTTATGCCATTAAATTTTGTAGGTAGATCACTTGTTTTTATTATTCGAACAGAAACGGAATTTTTTATAATTCCTTTTCAATGCATTCATTGTTATTGTTGACCCGTTTTCACTCAGACAATTTTAAAATCTCTATTATAGGTGAAATTTATTATTTTTTCTTTGTTTGTTTGCTGAAATCATTTTCGTACGCTTTTCACAATCTGTATACATTTAATTAAATTGCTTTAGCAATGGTTATAAAACACGAAAAGTTATTTTATGTCCAGGCAATTTAATTAGATTCGGTGAAAGTAACATTGTTTAATATTTCATAGTAATCAATAACGATATAAAATTTCCTTAAAATATAAACAAAGCTTGAAAAAACAATCAGAAATCACTTAGGAGATAATTATCCAGAACAATAAAGCACATGTAAAAGAAAAATTGTGAAATGCTGAGTTTGTGATCATTATCAACTACAAAATATTTTTGTATTTGCTCTTTGGAATTAAATGAATCACATCTTAGATGCTAAATACACATCTGAATGCTAATTATCATGCTAATGATAAGGCAATAAATAATTGTTATATTTCTCATTTTAAGCTTTCCTGACTTATGCTCGTCTACAATAATTTTTTAATATGGAATCATCCACAGTGAAACGGTCTGACACTCATTTGAAAAAACTTTATTTTCCTTTTGAGACAAAAATAAAGAAAATGTTCACAAGAAAATGATTAATTGTAAAGTAAAATTTTCATGAAGAACATTTAAGCAGAATACACTTTTAGAAAAAATTGGTATACCTTGTTTAATTTTATAATAAAAGTTCACTATTTATGATTCATATTTACATGAAATTAAAAAAGAAAAATCTCTCTCTATATATATTCTGCAATTTACCTGAAAAATGTAGTAAATAAAAGAAATTATAACCAAGAATTTAAATCTTATTTGTTTGAAGTAAATATATTATGAAATATATTTACTTGAGATTTCATCCCGAACAAATACTTTTGAGCAATTATCTGCTGATATCATTTTAATAATGCATCAAAATAAAACTCAAAGAAAATGATTAACAAATGAAAAAGTTTTATTTATTTAAAGAATCTTATTTCATCCCTTTCTTATCTATGTGTTGAAACAAATTTTTGCGAGATTTTTTTCTTATTTTTTTTTCTAAAATTATTCCTTCTATCATTTCAAACTTGTGTTTGGCTCAGAATAGCCGATACCGGCTTTTGTGCTATAAGACGCCAAATTCCAATCCGATCTTATCATTTCAAAATGTAATGTAATCAAAGTAAAAAAGGATTGCAATGAAATATTGTATTTGATTTAAATATTTAATTTTAAATATATAGTACTTTTTATATCTGATTAAAAGGAAGAAATTTGTATAAGATTTATAAAATGAAATGCTCTAATAATTTGTCAAAAGAAACTCATGATTCAGAATTCAAAGTATTTTATACCTTAAATATGCATAGCATATTTTAATTATTTTTCCTTCATGGCATTTATCACAATAGAAAATTCGAAATATAAGCGAAAATAATAATTTTTTTTTGTCTAAAGATGTAAAGGAAAAATATTCATTATCATAATTTTTATTACAATATACAAATGCAAATAATTTTAAATCAAACTTTGGAAAATTTTGAAATAAAAAAAAATGAAATGAATTCTTAAGTTAAATAAATTATAAAAAACATAAAGCGTAAATTATTTTTAAATAGTGATCTGTTTTAAGATTAAAAATATTAGAATGTATTTTAATTGAGCTATTTAGCATCTCATTGGTCCAGGCACACATAATATATATTTGAAATCTTTAAGACAGTATAAGTATTCATTATTCTAACATTTCAGAAACTCGCTTCAATTTCTTTTTGGGTGACTGTCCTGTTACATCCTTTCAAGTTTATTTGGACGTAATTAAAGCTCCATGAATTCCATAAACTGAGAAATTGTGCCACGTATAACGAAAAATATTAAAAGCAATCCATTTTTTATGAATGGATATAATTTCATTTTAGATTAAAATAAATCTACATTCTTTGTAGGATGAAATCATTGTTAAAATATATTGATGGACAAATTATAGTAAAATTATGTATTCATTTTGACCAATACAAAATTCTGCAAAATCATTAACACTGTATAGTGTTTTTATATGAAATTGCTCATGTCCATAAATGAAGGATAATTCTGAGTCAAGCGGAAATCGGACTTTAAAATAGATATATCACCCATAAAAAGACTACACACATTTTCAAAATCATATGCAAATTACAGGAAGCTACCAGATGACATGGATAGTACGTCACAATGACGAGATTGTAAGAGAGTGATGTATAAGGAAAACAGGCAAAGAAGTAAAATTGTTCGCAAGCGCTTTATAAGTCTTTCATTGCAATAACCGCATAGTTATGACACAAATGACGCATTTGGATGATTTTTTTACGTGGTAGAATTATCGGCCGTCTGGAATGTGGGCGTACCCAACTGGAAGTATCCGAGGAACTTGGAATCGCCCAGAGTGTCATCTCCAGGCTTTGGAAACGATTGCAAGATGATGGTAATGTGAGTAGACGTTACTGCACAGGTCGCCCCCCCCCCGAGTTACAACGCCGAATGAGGATCGGTATTTGGCAGTTACTGCCAAAAGAAACATACGGAGCACATCATCAGACCTGTCTCGTCAGCTCTCTTCAGCCACTGGTACGATAGTTTCAAGGCAGACCGTGTACAGACGCTTAGGGTAGATTGGTCTATATGCTCGTAGGCCTGTCAGATGTGTTCCACTTATAGCAATTCATTGTCGCCTGTTGTTTGCGTGGGGTAGAGTGCATGGATTGTGGACACCGAAACAGTGGGCTTGTGCGATATTTTCCGACGAGTCCAGGGTTTAGCTTGCAGTCTGATTCTCGCCGGATTTTCATATGGAGAGCACCAGGTATACGTTACCACCAAGAGAACATCATTAAACGACACCGTTATGGTGGTGCAGGATTGCTCATTTGGGGAGGAATTATTCTGGGTTCCTGATCTGACTTGCATGTTCAAATTGGAACCATGACAAGCCAAATCTGTCGGGACGTCATTCTGGAACCGCATGTAGGTTTGCTTCGGGGCGCCATGGGGGCAGAATTCGTGTTTATGGATGACAACGCCCGTCCTCACCGTGCAAACATCGTAAACGAATGCCTTCGGTCGGAGGATATTAACCATATGGATTGGCCAGCATTCTCACCGGACTTAAATCCATTAGAGCATGAGTGGGACATGTTTGTCCGACGAGTTGTAGCCCGTCAACCACCTGTTACATGTCTACCGGAACTTTGGGGAGTATTGCTTGATGAGTGGTGTAATATTCCCCAAAATCAGATAGATAATTTGATACTCAGCATGCCTAGGCATTGTACGGGCTGTATTTCATCGTTTAGGAGATATACTATGTATTAACCATCATACCGACCATGTAATATTGGTTTTTGCAAATAGGTTTTCTTTTTCCGTTATTTGCTTCAGGGAGCAAAAAGATGCAATTTTTATTAATGTTATCAAACATATAGCATCTTTTTTGCTCTTTACAAATAAGGCTTTACAAATAAGTCATATTTGGCTTTACAAATAAGTCATAATTGTTTTACTTCTGACTGTTTCTTTTCCTCAACTTACATTATCCTTAATTTATGACTACGAGTGTATATAATGGGACCAAGGAGGTAGAATATATTCATGAAATTTTAATAAAAATTTATTATAAATATAAAAAAATATTTATAATAAATTTTGTTAAATTTTTTAATATATAAATTTTATCTCAATTAAAAGAAGAATATCAGGTTTTTTTTAGTGCGTTTCTGTTTTTTCTTCATCAAAAAGATTTTTATTTAATAAGTTTCATGAAATTCAGAAATCTGAAATTTTTCTTGTAATATATATATATAAAACATGCCAGCAGCTGCTTCATAATGTGGGCAAATAATATATATATTTTCAGGTTTGAAAATAAAAGTATTCGAAAGATAAAAAAAAACAAACAAAGTAATGTTACGTTCAAATAAAAATATAAAATCTGCTGTGGTTGTTGTGTCTGTCAACTTCAGAATATTTTAAAACATTCTTTCCTGTCTAGCAAACGCACATGCCTGACATATAAGAGATTTCGTTGCATGATAGATAATTTGTATTCTATTATGAATATGAAATAATACTAATTTAAAACTATTAGCTAGAATATTGGTGACAAGTTGTTCCCCCCAAAATTTGCATTTATGTAAAAGAATTGACAGAACCAAAGAAAAAGACTGTCGGCTAATTGCGTCAATTTTTATTTCGTTTGAAAATTAGAGATACCAAGATCGCATAATCGATTTCTCTCGTTGTACATTTTTGAGAAAGTTTCAAGGAAACCGCTATACATTTTTTTGGTAAAAAAATCCTTGACAAAGTTCTTAGCATTTCGACAATTTTTATGTCGTATGAAACTTAATGATATCTTGATATTCCATAAATGGCATTTTTCTCTCCACCTTCATCTATTTTCGAGAAAATTTCCACAGAACCATTATTCATTTCACTGGTGAAAATGACAAAGTTCTCCAGTAACAACCATAGATAAACTATCTCATGTAAGGATTTCATATTTTTTAACATTTATATGAAAACACATGCCTCCAAATATGTCATCAAGGATGGTATGACCCTTCTGCCTTCATTTTGAAGAAGTATAGAGAAATAAAAAAATGAAGAAGTATAGAGAATAAAAAACCGAGACAGAGTCCATGAATTCAAAAACTTAACTGATTTTCCAATATCCGCGGCCAGTAAAATTTTCTGTTTTTGAAACATAAATAACCATGCTGAAAGCTCTATCATTATCATGTTATCATTATTCGTACTTAATAGTACTATGTCATTAGTTATTAATAGTTTATTATCCCTTATCAATAGTACTTTCTGTTGCTTTGATGGGATTAATTTCTTCCAATATGATCGATATGTCTTTATTAATAGAATTAATCGGAAGTGTTGTAAAAATAACAAAAATGAATAATTAGATACTGAGATTAATTCACTTATTTCAATCTACTTTGATGAACTAATTTTGTCAAAATAAACACATAATAAAAAAATATAATATAACACATAAATAAACACATTTAGATAAGTAAAAGTAAATATAAGTAATATTTTAACTTATTCTTTCAAAAAAGCGATAGATCACATTTAATTGGTAAGCTAAATTTTATAGTTGCAAATTAAAAAAAGCGATTTTATAATAAATGAGGTTGAGGACACTGTCATAGTTTGTAAAATTGAAAAGTGATTCTGCTCCTTTATTGAAATTGAGGAGACACTGTCAAATTTTTACATTGTAATATATCACGAAATAGATAGATAGGGGATAGACAGCCAGTGATGCCATATTTAAGGTTCATGAGTATGAAACTAAACTGAGAACGAATGAGACATGAATTAATGAGTATTAATTTGAAACTAATGAATATGAAACTGAAACATTTTGAAATCGTACCAGTGTTTGGGATAAGTGAAATTTGTAACGGATTTTCACCATGGCAATCTACAGTTAAGCAGTTTTATCGAATTGTTTAAAAAATGGTGGATGAATGAAAGTAAGCAATCTGTAAGAACAGATCTATAGTGCATGTGCTCTAATGTGAAATTAAAAATTACGAAATCAGTCCAGTGGTTTTTGGATAGGCGAAGTGTGCGGGGTGTTTGTTCCATAGACAATATCCCTAGAAACAATTTTTTTCAACTTCTCTTTAAAATGGGGAATGTAAGAGGATAATATGGTTTCGGCCATAAATTTTCCTGTGAAATAAAAATTGTTGATATCATATTAGTGGGTTAGATTGTACGACTATTTCTTTGGTTTCCTTGTTATTTCAATTGCATGAATTATCGAGTCAGGATTTTTCTTTTTGGGGCAGAAGCAGATGATCCATATGAAGAAAAACAGAGTCCGTGCAATGACCATGGAAGAAACACATAATAAAAAATGATAAAGCTTCTCATTGGTATTTCTTTTGTTTTATGAAATAATAATTTTAAAACCGGCGTCCTGGCATAGGGGTAGCGCGTCTTCCCCGTGATCTGGGCGTCCCGGGTTCGAGTCCCGGTTTGGGCATGGTTGTTCTTCTGTTGTTCTATCTGTGAGATGTGTGAATGTGCCCTCCTGTAAAAAGGGGTTGTGCAAGCGAATGAGTGATGCGTGAGTAGCAAAGTCGTGCTCTTGGCCCCAGTAGGCGCTGCTATAAAAAACAAGAGACGTCCCCCTCAGGCTTAAAATCGCTGTCTTCGTAACAGCGGGCTTGTCAGTGGCAAGTGCCATAAGAAACAAACAAACAAACAACATAATTTTAAAAGATCATTATTTTATAATTATTTGTCAAATATTTGAAAATAAGTGTTATTTCTATATATTTTGTTTTGTGTCATAAAATCTTTTGAAATATGAAAATGAAAAAAAAAAAATCTTTTAACATGATCTTTATTGTGATTAAATTTGATTTCTTGCTTCGTCTTACTTCAAATACGAAAGAGCAATCTTAAACATTGCTTTTAATTTAAATTTAGTTAGTCAAATTTTCTCGCTTTGTTTGGGTTAAGATATTCTTTTGGATTTATGTTAAGATATTCAATTTACTTATTCGATCATAAGACAAAATAAACTTATAATTATGCTACCAAATAAGATAAGGAATGCTGTATTTATGTTAGCAATTCTTATATAGTATTACTTTGTTGAATCTAAAAATTCTTACTTTAAATCTTGTGTTCCAGTACAAACACCAATCAATACATAAAAATATCTTATACTGCAAGCATTTCTATGAAATATGTTATAATTAAGATTAGATGATTTAAAGAGTGAAAACGTTTAGTTTAATGCAAACCTTTTAAAAACTGTTTTAAGATATTAAATAGGCATGGTATAAGAAAAAGATGCAAATATGGAAAATGCAGACGTGCAAAAAATAATGTTTATTGGAAAATGCTCCCATTTAGGGAAAAGTTGCTTTATTCTTCAGAAGATATTTTTTAAAAAAGTTAAATTATAACAACTATCAAACTTTTACTATTTTAAACTTAATGATATGGTAAGTTAAGAAGAAATTTTTGTAGGAAAAAAATCAAATTAAAGCAGGTGTTCTACGAAACAGAGGGCTAAAGTGTATTTTTACTTCAGATGGATGCATTTGTATAAATATCGGGGAAAAAAAGAAAGGGCTGGGAGTGATTGAAGTAAAAGTATGAAAACGAAACAATAAACTCAAATGTTATATGTATGAAAAATGAATTTAAAAGAAAATATACTTGCGTTATAAATCCCTTCTTTTATAACTTAATGCTCTTTTATATTCTTTATTTTTAAGAATAATAGCGCAATTAAAAAATTCAAGCTCTGACTTGAAAACACACAAATGCTATTGCTTTACACAACTGTATAGCGTATTTTAAAAGAAGAATTTTATTTATTTACTCATTTTCCATTATTAATGTACTTTAAGAAAAATAAATATAATATATTAATATAAATATTAATATATAATATATTAATATACAATAAAAATATATAATATATTAATATATAATAAAAATAAATATAATATCTAAGATAAAACGGTAAAAATTCAATTTACTTAAATTTTAATAAATAATGAATTCGTATGAAATCAAACTGCTAAAAACGAAAATGTAAATTGTATTTTCTCTAAAGAAATACACAACAAATTTTATAACGAAAAATACATTTAAAGATAGATTGGATATTTCTTTTCTAAATTCGAACCCTTTATCTTCATAAAATATACGTAAAGCTTTTTTACAGTAAAATTTGAGAAATTTCATTAAAAACTTCAACATTTTTGCTTTTCCGGAATGATTAAATGCAGAATGCACGAATTTATTAGAAAGAAATACTGTTTTTATCTCATTAAATAAATTGCATTAAATGCTTTTCCAAAAAAACTACTGGAGAATGCGAAACATCATAAATATGAGAAAATATAAAATTAAACTTACAGTTTTAATAAAAACTGTGAATAAAATTCTCGTTAACTTTTCTGAGAAAAATATATCGGTTTTTACTAGTTTAGTTTATTGGTTTTCATATAAGTGTTTTTCTAGAAATATGTGCTGCATTTCGATTAATAATTGAAAACAAAATTAAGGAATGTAGACATAAAATAATTTAATAAGAAGTAATCAAGCTAATAAGAATGCACTTCTTTATCAGAAAGAGTTCTTACAAAATCTAATTTATTGCCACTACTTCTTCAATCTAAAGCAAAAAATAGTTAAAAGCAAATGAATGAAAACAACAAATATTACAAGAAAGATCATCATTTTGGTACGAATTTTGAGTGCCAATGGAGGAAGCTTATGATTTAATGTTCATCGTTTATTTTGATAATCCAAAAGTATCTTTATAAACGAACAAATTTATAAAAATATAAATATGAGAATATTAAAAAGTGATACGATTAAAAATATAAATATGAGAAGTTATCTTATTTATGTTGAGTAATTAACTCACTGAGCTTCAAACATGTTTTATTTCTATTTCAAAATTCTCTCGTACCAAAGAGCTTATAAAAAATTCAAGAAGCGTAGAAATGCACATACACAATCAAAGTACAATAATTTCATATCGAGGCATTTGACAGAATGTGAAAGCAGTTCCTAAAGACGACCAATTAAAAAATTCCAAGGATATCCGATGTAGTAAAGTTGTCTAATCAGAATGCAAGAAATAGAAGAAATCTGCTCAATCATAGGATGTAGATAATTGCGGTTTAGGCAAGTTTATTAGTGAATACTTCTATTGTAAAATGAAGCATCTTATTCTCTTGATAACCTGTTTATAAATAGAAGTGTCATAAAACTGTGAAGTGGTTTGGATACATCTGTTCATCTACAAACTGTAGTTAGTAAGAAATGATCAACTCTACTGAGTGGCTGTACACAAAGTACTTAGCGCGTCGGACAGTTAAGAACTAATTGTTTTCAATTTTGATGTTAACGCATAAATAATTCAACTGCTCGATGATACCATATTATAAGTAATAATATGCCTTCAAATCAAACAATAACATACCAATGCAAGTAATAATATGCCTTCGCATATGCATGCAGCATTACTCAATTGTTTTTCCAACTAAGTTCTCTCACCTATGACGTCATGAAGTTTTCAGTTTTTCGATATTGAAACATAAAAACTCAGTCCACTAAGTGTAGCAGAAAAACGATATCTCACTTTTCTAAAAATTTTATAGCTCTTTAAAATCGAAATATATTATTTTGAAGTTTTATTGTATAATTATTATATTCAAAATACCTGTAAACTGTCTGTTTATTAAGATTGCTATTGCAGTTATGAATTTAAAAATGATTAAAATATTTTAATTATAATAATCTTTTCTTTATTTATCAAAATTACTCATTATTTGTTTATTTATTATAAATTATTTATTGAAATTGTAATATTAAAAATATTATTTTGTTATTTTTCATTCTGCCATTTTCTTTTTCTGTATTCCTTATTTTAATGCAAATTCCTTAATTCTAATGAAAATATTATTTTCCCTCTTAAGAGGAATACCTATTCTTTTAAGTAAGATGTATTTTTTTGAATAAAATAATTGATAAGGCCAAGGAAAAATAATTCAGCTCTTGGGAAAATATTTCTGTTGTTTTACTATAATCGATTATATTCTTGCGTTCCGACTTCGGAATTTTAGTTCATTGGTAATGTTTCAATACTTTGGTTCTAAAAGATTTCTGTTTTGGAATCAAATTTAACTAAGTAATGATTCTGTGTCATCTGAATATCCTTTTTCAATTCTAACAATTCAATTAAATTTCATTTATTATCTTCACTTTTACATATTTTTTATCTCTAGATAATTCTAATCGACACCTTCCTTTAATCATCAAAAATTTATCATATCATCATTTTCTAAAATTTATTACATAACTCGATATTTACTTGCATATTATAAAATAACTCAAAATTTTTTTATAGTTTTCAGCAATATTTTTTTAATATTTTCAATATTTTGACATGTTTAATTTTAGTAAAAAGTATAGTTTCTGAATTCATTTTTTGCCCATTTACTGGTCAGTTGGCACTTTTAAATTTTGTATATTCATATATTCTCGATAACTTTCATTATTTTAATATCTTTAGAGCATAATTATCAAGAATTGATTATTTTAAATGAAATGAATTTTTATTTATGCCAGAATTTGACAAGAGTGATATCAAAAATTTCATAATCTATATATTTAAAATAATTGACAACCAACGAATCATCAATACAGTTACAACCACAGATTCGATTTCACTAATTTTTATTTTACATGAAAGCACATAATACCCTAAATATATTAATAACCATCGTCTGCGAGACACACAATTCTACATTTTCGAGAAAAATATCATAAACGCTTCTTAAATGTACATCTATTACAAAGAAAAATATTCTTACGAATCTGTGATGCTGCTTTCCAGCATAGTTGGTTCCTTAGGAGGTCCCAGAGCTTGGCGACAAACTTGGCGACCATTTGGTGACAAATCTGGCGACTTTGGCGCCAAAATAGATTATACCCGAAACATCGAGAATTTTCCCGATCCGTCCAGTAGGAGCAGTGTTATGCCTCGAACGTTCCTGATTGGCTGCCGGGGAGTCGTGTGAATTGGGTCGTCGTGAGCCAGATCGGAGAGAGTATTCGTGAACCAGGGTGAATTGAGTAGTCGAAGAGTAGTCGGAAGCAACAGAGAAGAGTGGTCGTGAACCAGATCGGAGGGTAGTCGGAAGCAACAGCGCGAGAGTAGTCGGAATCGACGGAAGAACTGGCCTTCCAGAGATAAGCGGAGCAGCGACGGAGTGAAGCTAGTGCTGAACTTAGCTGTGAGCTACTGTCTGCAGTAGAGTTTTGTTATATGCTGCTGTGTATGCTGTTGTTGCTGCACGTCTCGGCTGAAGATAATCGTTTTCTGTGGTGTATATATTTGTCGTCTTTGTCCTGTCCTGTGTGTCTTCGTGTAAATAAACGTCGTTGTTTTATTTTCTACTGCCGCCTGGTGATTGAGCGTTCTTCACACCATATAACTCCCACTATCCAAACGAACCCGGGAAATTTCGTAACAATGTTGAAAAAACTCCCAAATAATTGTTACTACACCAATTTTGCCAATTTTTATATTATATGAAAGTCTATGATCGTTTGTTCCCCCATTGCCCTCATTTTCTAGAGATGCCGTATAATAAAACTTTGGTATTTCCAGAAATGGAACCGATTTCACCATTTTATTTGAAATTTCATCAATTGGCAAAAGTTGCTAACTAGTTTGAATGTTCTACAATTATTCTGCAAGTTTAATTTAAAATAGTTCTTTTTGCATCATAAAAGCATAAAAGGCACTGAAATTACTACAATTTTATTCTTCATCACTAAGAAGTCAATTGATATAAAAATTAGGCAGCAAGTTTTTCACGTTATTTCCTTCTTCATTTATGAGTTTCATTTTTTCACCAAAGTTAAGTCTCTAAAAAAGCTTATTAACTAAGCTACACTAATTAGTCCATTATTATAAAAGTTTTTATCCGTTTTTATAAAAGTATTTTTGTTAATTTAGAAACCATTTTTTGAGTACTCTATTATACATCGGAAAGTATCACACTCTGTAGTTATTATTAATATTAATAATAACTACAGAGTATGATAATTATTAATATTAATAATAACTACTGTCATTATTAATCGGTATTATTAATTAAAAAAATTAACAAATATTAACCTATTAATAATTAGACGGTCAAAAATAAATGATAATATTTATATTATTTAAATATTTTGGAAGTGTTAAAAGTTGGTTTTAAGCAATCAATGATAGTATGAAACATTTGCTCACCTTTATTTTTATTTGCTTTTTGCAATCAAAATTTTCTTCTTTAAATGTTCAAGTTTAATGTATTTTTCGGCAAATATTAATTTATAATGTATGGACAGAGCTGAAAAATAAACGATATAAATCGACACCCCTTTTAACTGATTTCAATAAATAAAGCAATAAAAAAAATCTGTTAAAAATTGTCTCGACTTATTAGGGAAAAAAAAAAGATTTTTTTTCTCTCAAATACGAGAATTACGAGAATTGTCTTGGGGACACGCAGTTTTGTTTCACTATGTTATCGAATAACTTAATTAATTAATCTAAAAACGAATCGACATGAATCCATAAATAGCCTTGAAGGAAAATAAAGTACCGAAAAGAGCAACACTATTTAATTTTAATTTTCAGAATGATAAATTTAAATTAAATAAAGAGAACATAATTTAAAAAAAACTTTATTTATTCTAAAAAAACATATGCAAAATAAGTTTCAATTTGAAATGTTACAGAAAAAATTTCTGATTACTTTGCTATTCAAATTTATTTAAACGTAAGATATGATACTAAATCTTTACTTTTAGCGTTTCAAGTCAACTTAAATTTGAGCTAGTATTTTTACAAGAAACGGAAACGGAACCGAGTATCTAAACTTTAAATCCGCCTCAGAATATCCGGGTTCTCTAATCGACGGAAGTAATATTTCTCTGTCAGCAAGTATTCTCTCTGGCAATCAGTGGAACTGTTAAAATGTAACTTTTTATTTATATCTCTTTCCTTTTCCAGATTTTCGTACATTTATTCTCTATTAAAAGTTATTGAACAGAAATATGAAGGTAACGTAATATAAAATTCCAGTAAATAATATTTAAGTGAGGCAACTTATGTTTTTCGAATAAAGTTTCAACGATATAAATTAGAAATTTGCAGTATATAAATTTAAGACAGAAAGTTTTAAAATCTCTACGAGACGAATTATGTATTGCTTTCACAAGATAAATTATTTGTTAAGAAAAAAAAGAATGTTTTTATTATTCAATAAACTAAAAGTGTATAACCATTTCCCAGTATTTATAACAATATTAAAAAAAAGTTATTGTAATGTTCTTCATCTTTTAAATGGTGATTCTAAAACTATGTAAGGTATATGACTACTTTCAAGATTAATGTGTTAAGATATATTGTAAAATAGTTATATGTTTGAATTTTTGAAAAATAAATTAAAAAATATATAAAATCAAAATTTTCAGGTAAATCCAAACTTTTACCAAACTTTTAAGATATATTGTAAAATAGTTATGTGTTTGAATTTTTGAAAAATAAATTAAAAAATATATAAAATCAAAATTACCAGGTAAATCGAAAATTTTACCAATTTTTAATGCTTATTAAAAATTGGGGACCCCCCCTCTTTTTTAAGCTGAAAACAAATAAAAAGTAAAAACTTTCTAATTCAGAGGATTATCCAATGATTTCTTTAAAGTCTTGCAGATAGCTTAAGAAAAATATTACCTGTACAAAATAAGCTGTATTTCTATCCAGTAGAAATTAAATGAATGGTAGAATCAATTTCTTCGCAAATATTTAAACAACTATAGTAGTTCAAGAACTATAGAATATTGAAAAACGAACATATTGCTTATTCTATAGTTCAAGAAGTGCAAAACATATTAAGGAATTATCACACCAAATTGAACAAAAAATATTATTTTGATTTTAATTGATAAAATTTTTCATAAGAAAATTATATCAAAATTCAAAATTCTAGGAAATGGCATTTAAAGGTGTTTCATACCATCAAATGAGTATTTTTTAAATATAAAAATCAATGACAATTCTCAAAAGAGAATCTAGAAATTCATACCTTTTATGAAGAAGGCAGTTCAGAAATGAAGAGTATTGAATAAATAAAATAATTGATATTTTGTAGAATAATGGACTTTTCAACATGTTCACCTACCTTCATTTTTTAAAAAAAATAATCCATTTCACAGCATTTCTCTTAGCTTATCATACTGCATTATTAGAGCGTAGCCTTCGTATAATTATGAATGATTTGCATTTCAGATGCATTTATTTTCACATCATTTTTGTGATTTCGAATATTGTGCGAAACTCAAAAATAATAAAAAGAAGTTAAGATAGAATATTCTTATGCAGGATATCCACTAAAATCCTGAGACCACACTCCTCAGAACACCAATACGGAAATATTTAAGTACAGTGAAATGGCTATATGTACCCAAAGTCACCACTTTTAGTGTATTTTATTTTAAGATAAAATTGAATGCATTTTAAGGGTGAAATTCGGTTACTATCTCGAAAATAGTAAAAGACACAAAAATAAATAAAATTTCAAAATTTTACAGAATCATCTGTTTTATACAGAAATATTTCTTGCGTATTTTGATGCTAAAAATAGAATTTAAAATTTCGCACTTATTTTCTGCGACTTTTAAAGCCGTGAATCTCAAAGCACAGAGCATAAGAGCACTTTCTTGGTTTTAGGCTCTTTTCTACTTTTTGTTGAATGCTTTTACCATCTAGTACAATAGATAACTTCCAGGAAAACATTTTTGAAACAAAGACAAGATTTCTATAAAATTTCTCAAACATTTTCTATTTCTGCACCGCTAGTCACATTCCATTGTCACACCCCATTTGATCATTCATTGTAACATATATATATATATATGTAATAAATTCAATTTATTTTTGGCTTTCAAAAACTAATAACTGCAATTTTAACTTGCCTTAGAATGAATTTTAACTACTAGCCAATAAGCTGCTGATTAAACAATTTATTTTAGATGTACTTTGCAAACGATGATTTTCCACAAATGGTAAAAATTTTGGATGCTTTGTCAACAGCTTCTTTCTGCTTTGAACATTTCATGGTGAATTTACGCTTTGTATGTATGTCTATATTGGTCATTAATTGAATGTACTTAATATGTTTATAAAATTCTTATAAGAGTCTTCTTGAATTAAAATAAGAATGCCGAACTAAATATAAATTAATTTCTACGTAATCACCTATAGATAAATTCTTTTAAAACATGTCAAAATAACATAATTAATTCTCTCATATATGATTATTTATTGCTATAAAAATATCGTTACAGAAAAAGGTATATGCCAGATATACTAATTTTAATGTCTGCATTTGTATTAGCACAATGTTCGCCAAGGACAGCTTTAGAAACAAACCTAACAATTTCATATGTGTTGAAAGTTCTAATTTGATTTCTTTGATAAGCTCACATTAGAATAGAAAATTAAAGGATTATAACTTAAATAATTGGGAGAACTCTAAGCATGCTCTTTTACATATGAAGATTATTTTGGAGATATTTTTACTTTCTGAAAGTTCAAATCCTTTCTCCACTTCGGGATCAACACTGGTATCTAATTTATTATTATTTTCATTGCATAACACTTTAAACATAATGGAAATTGCCTCACTAATAGACTCTTAGAGGTAATTAATTCACAGCAATTTTTCAGCAGAAGATAAGGATGTTAAAGATTTTCAGAGAAATATGACAAAGTTTCAAAATTCTAATATAATCCTTATTATACTGCAATAGCAATTACTCTGAAATTGAAGGAGAAATAGAAAGAAAATTTATTGATACAATCCATTGAGCAGGATGTGATATAAAATGTATAAATATTTCGTTATTTTTTACGAAAAATGGTAGAAAATGCGCTTTAAGAAAAATGAATATTTATTAGTAATTTAAAAATAAAATGTAAATATGATGAAAAACAACATTAAATATTTATATAAACTTTTATCTACAGCAAAACAATTCACATTAATATGATTTTATAAATTTATTGCTGTATCATAAAAAAATCAAGATGACCATACGTTATTTTAAGTTTTTAAAAGTTTGATAACAGGCTAACCGATAAAATTTAATTTTTTTATTCTATAAGAGAGATGCAATTTATAGAAACTTTGTAAAAATGTTTACAATATATTTTATAGTTAAAATAAGGAGTTATTAAGCAGTTTAAAGTTTAAAGAGCTTTTAACAAATCTTTTTTTTTTCATTAATGTACTTAAAAATATGAAACAACATTTCTTTTTATCAGAAATCTGGGTTTAGTTTAGTTTAGTTACATTAACGTCCCGTTATAAAGCAACACTAGGGCTATTTTGGGACGCACCTCCTAATTTTGAACCGCGGTCACATGACGAGGACGGCACCTGAGCTGGCACACCCCTCTCCACACCACACCAACGGGAGGACGTTTGGCATGACGGATTTAACGTGCAACAGACCCCCTTACACGACGGTTCTTCGGGTCTCGAACCTGAAAACCCTACGGCTCAGAAGCCGAGACCTTACCACCAGGCCACCGTGGCCTCAGAAATCTGGGAATAAAAAGAAAGCTGCTAAAATCAAATCGTTGAGGAAACGAAGTCAAAATAAACATCAGAAAAAGAAATTTCTTTATTATTTTTAGTTCTTAATATTAGTTTATAAAATATTGTTACGAATCCGTAATATTTCTTACTAGGACTGTCAGCGTCCTCATAAGGAAGGTATTTTACTAGCTCTATTGGATACTGAATAAATATAGGATCAATGACCCCGGGATTGGCGACAAAATTTGGGAGCATTTATTGGCTTGGTAGTGCATTTGGTGACAGAATGGAAGATTCGGGTAGATTCTAAATGACGACAAATAGGAGATTCTAGATGGATACAGATGGAAGATCTTAAAATCTCTATTAATTTTGGCAATAGGCAAAAGGTGAATTATTCCTATCCTTAGAGAACTTTCTATACTATTTACGAGAAGCTATAAAAAGCCAGCTGACAAAGCTTGAATCTGTCGTATTGTCAGTGAGGGTTCATTGAGTCGGATTAGTTCAGCGAAGTGGTAGTCTGGCGATTAGAGGATTGAGGTGTGCGCTGAGTCTTGGAGTTAACTATTGAAGCAGTATTGAGTCTTGTGTTGAATAGCCAGTCTTATAGTACTGATACGACAGTTGAGTACAGATTAAGTGACGAAACAGTGGTGAATAGCAGACTTTGGAGGGATAATCGTGAATAATTGTGTGAATTCTGTCTTCCTACTGTGTTCTGTCTGGCTGCGTGGTGTTCTCTTGTAGTTGTTTACCACCTATTAGCTGCTTGTAGACTACTGTTTGTTGTAAGCACTGCTGTTTATTGCTTGTGTACATCTCGGTTGTTTTTATCGATTGTGCTTCGAGTTGATAAACATCGTTATTTGTTATTGACTGCTTTAGTACACACCCACAACAGCAAATCCCTTTATTTTACGGTTTTCATGGATATTTTTATCTGTAACAATTTGTTATGAATTTGATTTAAATTACCATTTATTTATCAGAATAAATCTATCGGTCCTTACCTTTTGCAGTTTTTACATCAATTTTTGGATATTTGATAAAATAAATTTGTTTATTTTATTTATTTTGTAACATCGTAATAAAAGTATTTATTCCTTTATATTATTGTATGTAGTTTTTGTATGCTCATCTTTAATGTATCCTTAGTGTAAGATGATATGCTTAAGGGAATAATATAAACTGCATGATAATCATTATAAAAATAACATCTGAATAATACGTCATGAATAATATCAAAGTTTGTTCCAAAAAACATATTGATGGATACCGATTAAACTTTCAATGATTTATTGATCTTTGTTTTGATATCTGTCAAAATTAATTTATTGTGAACAACGAACAATTCAGAGTTAAATTGTAATACTTTCTGAAACACTATGAAGTTCTATTTAAAATTATATATATAAATTTCTTTCAGTAAATCGGAAATTGTACTACAATTTCATTGAATTTTGGTATTATTCGTGATGCTTTACATTACAGTGTCAAATTTAATTCGTTTATGAAATGAAATTCCTAGAAATGTGCTTTGTTTTTCATTGTACAAGCGCTTTTCAAATTCAATCTGATATTAGTTCTGCCCTAAAAATTATATAAGAGTAATCCTATCTTCAGAAATGCTACCTCGAGAACTAGTTTTTGCATGTTTCAAAATTTACTTTATATAGCTAAGATTAATCTGATTTTTCATCTTGAGATCCGTTGAAATTCGAATGATATCCAGTAATACTCACATTCAATTATTTTATTATTATTTTTTGTAAATAATGTGTAACTTGTTTTTTGTTTTATTTTTCAAGTGCTTTTAAATCGAATATTTCATTTGATACCTTATTAATGTAATTTCTTACTAATGTAATGTCAAAAGATCATTTATAATTCGAATCTATTTAAGCTGAAATAATATTAAAATTGCAGATTACACTAAATTAATTATATTTCTGTATTCTTTTTGTAAAGACAATATGTTCGTACTATTACTTTTGTTAATGTAATATGCCCTCATTTATCTTAAATGAATCATTTTTAAGGCATTAAATTATCCGTGATTTTCATTATCGTTCAATGCTTTCAATAATAATAATAAAAAAGACAGTATGAATTTTCACATTTTAAAAATTTTCGAATATATTTATTTGATAAGGATTCTTTTAAAATTTTAATGCACAATTGTTGTAAGATTTCTCTACAATTTCCTTACTAAAACTTATACTTAACTCCCAATTATCTTACTTATACACTCCATTTTGTCTTTTTAATTGTATCGATTTTCTAATTAATTAACATGGAATTCTAGAAAATAATTGAAAAAAAAATGAGCTCGTGTTTGTGGGAATGTGATGAAGTTAATAGCAATTGCAATCCACACTTAAACCTTTTGATTTTACTCCATTTGTCCACTCCATTTTGTCTTTTTAAATGTATCGATTTTCTAATTAATTAACATGGAATTCTAGAAAATAATTGAAAAAAAAATGAGCTCTTGTTTGTATGAATGCGATGAAGTTAATAGCAATTGCAATTCTCACTTAAATCTTTTGATTTTACAGTTTCTATATGCTAAATTATTTTTAAAATTTATTTAATAACTTGCAGTTAGTAAATTTTATAGGTTTGAATTATGATAGGTATAGGAGACATATATAAATATGTGTTACTTAATTTTTAAAAATATGCATTGATACATAAAAATATTTAACTTTTGGCTAATAGAAAGTCCGAATAATACAAATCCAAAATCTGCCATCCGATAAGCGTATGGTCAAAAGCCCAACAGACTCAATAAAGGACAAAAACGTTTTTAACTACACGAAATCATGATATACATTAGCAAAATGCAGTCGAAAGAGTCTCAGAATTTTCCAACCCAATTCCAATATCTTGTTCTCCGAAGTTTTCGCATGGTAAGAATAGATGATATATTGGAGATAAAGAGCGCTCACAAAATATACCATTTTCTGCTTCAAAATTTCTGTGAACATCATCTAAAATATGTCACTGATTGCCAGGTTACAGAAAAGAAAGTTTTGGAAGCTTATTTAATTATGGACTGGATTAAGGAAGCTTATTTCATTTTCCAGACAAATAACAGGAAACTTCTGTGTAGTAGTGCATTTCAGATGACACTAAGACATTTTTTTTTGCCCCTCTCCGAGTAAACGTCAGCTGGATTGCCGAGATCAATGCTCATTGTAGACCTACTTTTTATTGTAGGTACCTACTCAATCTGAAAAAGAATAATTTAGCACCCCTTACTAGAAGTGATTGAAAAATCTAACACATTTATCAATAACTGATGCAATAAATTGTTTCGGAATGTAGTTACTGAGATGTTTTCGATATCCGCGTTCATTCAGGTGCTTTACACACTTTCAAAAATGTCAATAGCTGTAAAAATAAATCGTCGATCTTTTATTGTCCGAACCATTTTCTTTTCCTTTACTTCACTTGGTCTTTCAGCCCATGTCTGATTATAGTACGAATCATCTCGGTAGCTGAAACGTTTGGACGAGTATCTGACCGTTCTGGTATTTATAATGGCCACTCCTAGGGTGGAATTGCATTTGCAGCCCTGGAAACTCAAAATATAGATTTCCATTTGAATCAAATGATGTAGTGAAGTTTAAATTTTTTCAATTCAAGTCTCAAATGTTCCATGTTATTTCTAAAAGTTACAAACAATTAACGAAATATTACTTGCAACTAGAACACACTTTAACTATTCTAAATTTATCGCGATGTTATAAATCCGACCGTGACACAACTATTGTAGCTCGTTTTGCAACACTTATAATTTGTGAGATAAACTATGTTCTCTACCGTATGCCTTCCGATTGCACGATCTAGGGTTTGGTAATAATGCAAGCATTTAATTCAGCTCACTGGTAAACCATAAGAGACTGCAAGCCTTTGCGGATAAAGAAAAGAAATTTGAAAAAGAAAATGCAGGAATTTCACATGGCGACAAATTTAAAAACGATTCTTGTCTACCATTTTCTGTATAATTCTGTTTCGATCTCTTGCTGAAAGTCGCACGTACTGGCTCATGAGCGTGTACTTTAAAAAAAATTTAATATGAATGGTTATATTAAGCTAAATTAAAGTAAATATATATCCACTGCAAACTGACGATCTCGTAACTCTTTCTTTAACATTGGGAACAGTCAAACTATGATTAGGGCAAGCTTTTGTCACATAAAATGGTTTGTATTCTCATAGTTCAAAAATATGAAGTGAAAAAAATCAATGCACATTATTTACTCTAAGAAGCTAATGAGTTTAAACTAGTGATTTACATAAGTGTGTCATTATTCAATCTTATTCAACGAAATGAATTATTTACTACTTCTTTATTTTGTTTCCAAATTGTGTGAATAAAATACGGCCATAGAAAGAATTATAGTTTGTAATTTTTGAAATAAAAAAAAATTGAATCGTAATTTCCTTTAGAAAATTGTATGAACTCATTACTGTGAAATTTTTAAGTGCTTTTTTTGTGTGTATGCGTGTGTGTGAGTGTGTGAAAATTTTGTGCTATAATGGTAAATGAGTAATTTGCTGTAATTTGCAGTAATTTTAGAAATTCTTTTTAATGAGGAATTAATATCACTTTTGAAAAATATGTTTTTAATGTTTTTAAATATTTTAAATATCAATTAGTTAATTTTTTAGGAAAATTCAATCATGTCGTTGAAAGAAATTTTAACATTTTTTTACGAATTCATTTCACAAATTGTTTTCATTTTAATATAAATGAAAACAAATATGCCTATACAGCTGAGCCGAAATCAATTAAATTTTCAACTTGTTATTTAACAAAAGACGAAGGACCTCGGCGACGACAATTCAAAGTCCCACTAGAAATTATCTGATTAATAGATTATCTTCAGAGTAAATTACCCAAGAATTCTATATTTATGCTATTTTGAAATGCAAAGTTTTAGCATTTTAATGATTTCAGTCTTCCTTCTCTTTCTGTTTTTATAAATTTTTCAAAATTTCATAAATAATTGAATAGATGCCACAGATTTCAACATCAATTCAGTCTATATTTATAAGTATCCCACGGAAAGCCAACAGTGTGACTTTTAATTACTTGAAATTTATTTTTCGTATTGTTATTTTATTTTTTAAAATATTTTTGATATGCTTATTACGGGCACTGAAATAATTTTAAAAATGAAGAAATAAAAATAAAGAAGAAATAATAATAAAAATAAAGAATTTTAATAATTTACAAAAATGCAGACAATAGAAAGACTTTACGTATTTTAATCTTTCAAATTTAATAAGCTTTTGAATTAAAAATTAATTATTTAAAAAACGCTTATTTATGGTGGCGTTGGAATTTTCCTATGCACTAACAAATTAAACAGTTTCATGGTTTCTTTGTATATAGATTTGCTCCCTCACACTGAAGTATAAGCTAACTCGCATACAGGGAATTATGAAGATTTTGTAACAATTAATTAACCATACATTTTTCACTAATTAAAAAATAAAAGTTTCATTAATGTTTGAATGTTTTTTATCTGTTCTTTATTTTAAATAGTTTTATCTGTATTAGTTTCGCCCAAAAATTAAAATAATTGTAAACTAGAAAAATTAATAATTATATCTCTTGCAAAGAAAATACTCAAATCATTCGCTTCGTGAGTTAGCATTACCTATGAAAAGTATATTGATCTAAAGTTCTTTCCTTTTACTGAACTAATCGTAAGTTATTAATTTTATTTCCAACAATAGTAAGCGACTTATAGAATTATACGGTTGATTGCACACAATTCTCGCTTGTATAATTTATGCTGAGAAACTCATTAGTGTGCCATCCTTTTGTAAGAATTTTCATTTGGTAATTGTGCAGTCATCTGATAATTATTTCATGCATGGACAGAAGCACGAACAATTAATGAACATATCACAAACTTAATTTGTATCATTGGCTGAAAATAAATTATTCAATGTTCTGCTTGGATTCTGATAAATTACGTCCTGTGTACAAATCTATTTGAAAAAATTCTGAATAGAACGTATTTAATTTATTGGTGTATGCAGCAGTGAGAAAACATTAAATATTTAATAAAACATTGTATAATACTAGCAAGTAGATTGTACTGAATGGATATCAATAATTAGAATAAAAAACTAAATATTAATAAAAAAATTGAAATCTGTCATCACAAATTTCAAATCACAAGTCCAAGTTTTTTTTTTTTTATGTCACGTGGTATCAATCCGACACTCATATTTCGCAATCACCAACATTTAGAAAAACGATGGTTTTTGATCATCTCAAAATCAATCGATTTCTAA
This sequence comes from Argiope bruennichi, assembly GCF_947563725.1. Classification (NCBI taxonomy): domain Eukaryota; kingdom Metazoa; phylum Arthropoda; class Arachnida; order Araneae; family Araneidae; genus Argiope; species Argiope bruennichi. Next base: position 114,496,635 of record NC_079152.1, on the reverse strand, counting down.
AATTATTTTCTCGAGACCATAATTTTTTTTGTGAAAAACCAGTCTAAACCGGCTTGAAACAATCACATGGCTATCAGATTACGCGTGAGTGGATATTTAAAAAGCGATGGTTTTTTTCCATCTCAAAATCGGTCGAGCTCCAAAACTTTTTGTAAAAGCCAAAAGTGTTTTTTTTTTGTTTTTTTGCGAAAATTTGGTTTAAATTGGTATGAAACTTTCATACTTCAACTTTCAGAAAAATGATAACTTTTTATTTCATCTCATCAAACTCCAATATATATATATATACGGCCATGCCCTTACTGGCCAGCAGAATCGGGTACATGGCGGACATTCACGCCAAGTTGTAACTTTTTGTTGGCGATAAGTCGTTAAATAATTCTTTATCATTTTCTATTAACCTTGAAAGCGAAAAATTGATGTCTCAAAAGCGATAAATGGCCAATTTTCTGCCCATGCATTTTGAAGCTTCAAAAACCCTTAACCAAAAATACATCAAGTTCTCACATGATAAAAACAAAACAAAAAAAAACTCAAAATAGAAACGAATAAAATAAAATAAATGATAATATTTTGTGTTTTATGAATTTCAAAGTTCCACCTCAAAATTTCAATTTTAAGAACTAGCAGCATTTTTATTGCGTCATGAAAATAGATTATTCATAAATATTGAGGCTAAATTGCATTCCACGACACATAACTAGGGATTTCAATACCGGACCAAAAGTTCAATACCGGTATTCGGTATTTTTTAGATCTTAATACCGGTATTAGAAATTTTGGGGAAAGAAAGAAAACACGGGTGTTTCTTTGTTTTATTTACCAGTTTTATTAGAGAACGTAAATATCACAAAAATAATTTGTAGCATATAAATTATAACGGTTTATAAAGAATCACAAAAATGTAAAGGAACTTCTTTGTTTCAATCACAAAAAAGTGCTGTTGTTGTTTCTGATCAAAATGGTATAGCTGCACTATACCACCTGCATGAAACAAAAGATCTCTAAAAAGTCCAAAACCAATAGCGGATCCCTTAAAATCTCAAAAATCGTAAAATTTAAACATTTAAGAATATGATTGGGGAAGGCTTAATCTGCCTTGCACAAAGGACATTCTGCAAAGATCCTCCGCCCGTTTTGGAAGATGAGGGATTTGGTGTGCCCAGTTAAAAAACGAGAGAGAGCCGTTTGCTATTTTCTAGAGATATTCAGACGGTGACACCAATCGGGACTTATACCAAAGTACCAATTGTGAGTAGGTGGGACTCTCCAAAGTGCACTCGACTCCATCTTTTTGATAGAGGAGATTCATTCATAAGTTAGTGTTGCATCAGCATTGAATATGTCTGCTTAGGCAGTATTAGCTGCATTTCATTACCATTACCATTTAAACCAACATGTGAGGGGACCCACTGAAAGTGTATAGAGTGTTCAGCTGAGAACCTGGCAATAATAATGTTTAGATAAACAAAAAAGTGTTAACATCACTATTCAGTCTTTGGTACTATTACAAATTTTTGAAATGTGATCTTAAAAACATAATGCATCAATTGTACTGTCATTAAGCCTGGAATGTAATTTTGGGCAAAAATTATCAGCTGTCAAAAACGATCTTTTACGATAGTTGGAAACGAACTTTCTTACGATAGTTGGTGGCACTGTTAGCAATTTGTGATATACTTTTTCCAAATATTTACTTCTAAATACCTCATCTTCAAATAAATAGATTACTCGTTGGATGGTTTCGGATATAGCTGATTTCTGTATTGTATTTTGGTTTGTTGAATATTTTTTATTTATCGCTAATTCTAATTTTTGGTCAAGGGACTATTCCTTTTCACTATCGACATTTGTGCCATGATAATCTCCGATAACTGTACCGAATTCTTCTGAATGTGGATAGGTTTATGGGTAAAAAAAATGTAAGAAAATTTACTATAAACTTGATCAGATTTGAATTGGTTAGTCTCTTTTCTTCTTTTTCATTTTTAAAATAATTCTAATTATGTAAATACCGTAAGACATTTTTTATTTCGGTATGCTTTCTTCTGTACGATTTTTCAATGTAATATATAATTTTTCAGATAGTGATGTTTGCTGTTCTTTCAGTGACTGTAACATGAAATTTATTGTTGCATTCGCTGTTAGTAAATTAGAATCTCTTCGACATAATGCCTCAACAGCCAGTTTTAATATTAAATTTATATTAAGTTATAACAACCTGTTCTGGATATTAAGTCGAATTCACTATCTGAAAAATTAATTTGCTGGTTTAAGTCGATTATTGCTTTTTGTAATGGATATCTCAGTTTCAAAAATCGTTCCATCATTAGGAGTAAACTGCTCAAACGTGTTTTGAATCTCCTCCTAAACATCTCCTTTCATCTTTCCTCTCACTCCTATTTTGTCAAAGTAAACGCAAAGTTGTGCGCAAAAGGTGGAGGCTTTAACAATCCATTGTCATTCAGTATTTTGTTACTTCTCTTGATTGCACGATGCAGCTTTGTATTCACAGTCTAATTAATTTCGCCCGTTAGGGAGACATAAAAACAAAAACGTATACTATTTTGCTATGTTGGCGATCCGTGAACAATTTAAAAAATTACAAGACAATTTTAAAAATTTCTATTAAATACCGAAAAATCGGTATTTAAACTTGTGAATACCGGTATTATAAAATTGTACAAATGGCTCAAAATACCGGTATTGCAATCCCTAAATACATCTATTACTCCTAATTGAATTCCATGTGCATAGCACAATTGCTGATTTGCACCAATCAACTTTCCAACTTTTTTCATAACTGTTGCTCCATCAGTCGTTATGGATACAATATCTTTTTTCGGGGATAATCCATGTTTCGCTAATTTAGATTTAAGCAATTAATTAAGCCATTCATTAGCTAATTAATTTCACCCGTTAGAAAGACATAAAAACAAAAACGTATACTATTTTGCTATGTTGGCGATCCCTGAACTTATAGTGGAGACAGTTTTAAAAATATTTAGTAAATACCGAAAAACCGGTATTTAAACTTGGGAATACCGGTATTACAAAATTGTACAAATGGCTCAAAATACCGGTATTCGGTATCCCGGTATACCGGTATTGCAATCCTTACACATAACTTTTAATACTGTAAGTAGGTAATGTAAAAATTAAGAATAAAACAATCTAATACTTATTCTTGGTTTTCCGTATATCCTTATTGAAATCTACATCTTGTTTCTCCTGTTAAATATTTCAGAGAATATTTGAACATTTTCCAAAGAAAAAATATCAAAAAAGTTTTTTTTTGAGTCGTTATCGGGTCTTAAAACATTTTCTAGAAAGACCCAATCACCTTTTTTTAAATGTTTTAAGCTACCTTCTGAAGTATGATAATTATTTAAAAAATGTCTGTATACTTGAAATCAAGAGTTAATTAGGCACAGATAGTTCATTGTAACACTTAAGGCGATTTAAAGACAATCCTGTGATTTTAAATATGACGATACAAGAGGAAAATAAATGTATTGACATTTTTCCACTTTAAAATCTTTAAGGCTTGATGAAAACTTTGGCCAGTAAGCATTTTCATTCTTATCATTTAAAAGATGATATTCAATAAGAGAAAATGAATTTGCTTCAGGGACAAGTCTTTTGATGTTGAAAGACATCGATAAATTCTGTTATTTTTCAGAATTTTTCATTTCGTAATATTGTTTGAGTAATTACTAAGCTTTTTTCTTTCGAATAGCAGCTAATAATTTTGACATAATTTCTGCATGACAGTGAAATTTCTTTTTTAATATTTAAAGTGCAAAGTAATTTTTTTTGTAAAATATATCTTTAAATATTACATCAAACCTCTACATCTCACAATGAAGATGAATTCTTTACAAATTTCTATTTTAGTGTATGATAATAAAAGAAAAATTAATAATGTAATCTTACTTTAGTTTTTAGGTTTTCCAAAGAAATCCTAGAAAATTTAAAAACGTTACTCATTTAACTCTGCCACTTGAAAATCGGTTTTGCCTAGTGTTAAATCTTATGTTCATATGAGCATGATAGCAAAATAGCTTCCTTTCTTCTAAAAACTCACTGTGCATTCGGGCTTAGCAGACATAGATTTTGTCATCTTTTGTAGGAAATTTTGGAATTCAAAAAGTTGCTGGAGGAATGTAGGTATCCGGATAGTAATCAGACTGTTAGTTGTTTCAGAAATTCTGGGCTCAAGATAAATCTGTCGAAGATTATATTAAATATATTTTAGTTTTTTAATACACTGAAAATATTTATATATACATAATACCGGGTGTCCCTTAAATTTGTAAATACTTTAAAAATTCATAAAAATTGAAGAAATGAGTATATTTTAATGCGGTTTGCGAAACTGTTATTCTCATGAAGGGGGATTTTTTTTCATACAAAAAAAAAAATAGTTCAAAAATTAGTCGATAGAGGGCGCTAAACACAAGCAAAACATACAATTCTACGGGAAAAATACTTTTATTTGCATGCAAGCAATTGTTTACATGCGTATCACACCAGTACTACAGTACTTGTTCTATGTGTCCGCCATCACCACAAATAACAGTTTGGAAGCGGGAGACAACACTGGTAACTGCATCATACAGCATATCCGGATGAATGCATGAGATTTCGTGGCGAATGGCTTCCTTTAGCGGCACTAACGAAGTTGGCCTATGGCGGTACACCCGAGACTTAAGGTAACCACATAGCCAAAAATCAAGAGGTGTTAAATCTGGTGAGCGTGAGGGCCATTCATGTGTAAAGTGACGGCTGATTATCCGTTCTTCAGTAAAAGTTCATCTCAAAAATGCTTTCACTTCGGTGTCGATGTGAGGAGGTGCCCCGTCTTGTATGAATGTCGCTGTGTCAAGGACATCGTGTTCCAATAAGGACGGTATCACTTCCTTCTGTAACATTTCCAAGTAACTTGTTCCATTAACGGAACATGTCTTTCCTGCTTTTTTACAGGGATTTTTAAAGAAAAAAAGGCCTACAATAATGGATGCAGTGAAACCACACCAAACAGTAACCCGTGGTGAATGCAGGAGCTTCTCAGTGTAAGCATGTGGATTCTCATGTGCCCATATTCTACAGTTATGGGTATTAACTGCTCCATGCAAAGCAAAATGAGCCTCATCTATCCACAATATTTTCAGCAGCCCTCGCGGATCATCTTCAATTTTCGCCAAAGCCCAATTTGAGAATTCCAATCTCTTAGCTGTATCATTTTGTAAGAGCTGATGTAGCGATTGCAATTTGTATGGGTACAGTTGCAATACACCATGAAGGATACGGTACATTGAAGTCTTTGGTATACCAGTTATTCATGCCACTTCTCGTGCGCTACTGACTGCACTTGTAGACTGTTCCCTTTGCGTGTCCATTTGCGAAGATACATCGGGGGTACGGACTGTTGTTAAACGAGGTGCACCACTGCGTACCCGATGACACAAACTTCCAGTTTCTTCGAAACGGCGTACTAGGGAAACAAGTCCAGCAGGAGTGATTGGACCTGAACCTTTCTTCAATCTTTTCTGGGTCCTAAACTTTCGTAAGGCTTCAGCCGCCGATTCGTTGCTGACATAAAACAACTTTACCAATAGTGCTTTATCCACCAGTGTCAATATCTTAATACAAACCTTATGGAAACCAACCTTTAGAAATGATGTGTCAATCGCTCACTCTGCCTTTCATAAGATTTTAATTTGCATATTTCCACTGATTTGCTTGTGTGCAGCGCCCTCTATTGACAAATTTTTAAATTATTTTTTTTCTGTATCAAAAAAAAAAAAAAAAAAAACTTCATGAGAATAATAGTTTCGCAAACCGCATTCAAATATACCCAGTCCTTCAATTTTTATGAATTTTTAAAGTATTTACAAATTTATGGGATACCCGGTACATTAAAATTAATTACACGTTGTTAGAAAATCTGTGTTTTGTGCATTTTGAAACGATTATAATGTATAGCTACAAATACTATTTTGAAAAGAAATTTTTCTAAGAATTATATCAATAGCTTCTATAAGAAAATTATGTTCATTTGTTTCAATAGGTTGAAAAAGAGATTCAAACCAAACTTCTTAGCAATATCGCTACAAAACTTCTAATTATACATATTTTTCTTTAAATTTAAAATAAAAAAATATATATAATTTTAAATATTAAATTTAAAATATAATATATATAATTAATATATATATAATTATAATAATATAATATATAATTATATAAAATATAATATATATAATTATATATATTTATTATATAATATGAATTATATAATAAATATATATAATTCAAAATTACTGCTTGAACATCCCCCTCTCGAGCTGCTCCAATAGTATCCATTATTGCTATGCAATGTTTTATAATTACTGGCGTCCTGGCCTAGGGGTAGCGCTTCTTACCCTTGATCTGGGCGTTCCGGATTCAAGTTCTGGTTCAGGCATTGTTGTTCCTTATGCTGTGAGATGTATGAAAGCGCCCTCCTGTAAAAAGGGGTTGTGGAAGCGAGTGTGTGAGTGTAATCTTCATATGAGCTAGAAGTCAGACTTCTGCCCTCGGTTGTTCAGGGGCATTTACCCTAAGAAGCTACTGCACAAATCTCAGCTTAAATTGCTGACTTCGTCAGGGGGCTTGTACAAGTGGCATAACTAAGAGCAACAACACTTTATGATTAATTATTACTATGGAAATTAGTTTCTATCTTATATAGCATTCAGTAGTAGCTTTGCTTCACAAAAGTCAAATCACAAACAATGTTTTTTTAATTAATTACACTATCTTAAATGTTCCGGAATTTATTTTGTGTTTGCCTTTCTTAATATTTCGACGTTACTGTTAGGAAAATATTTTCTATCCAGTGGAGTAATAAATCGTTTCACAGTATAATAATAAACGTTTGAATTACTGATACACTGAAAATTAACTCATTTTGTTGTACTTGTTGGTAAGTATTTCTCATATTTAAAATTTATTTTAAATATATAGATCACGAAGTAATTGCAATCTTAAAAATTTCTTTTAAAACTTTGCGCAATACTGGATGTTTCATTTTGCATTTTTGAAACAAATACTGTGGTGATCTTACTTAAGTTTTGTTCTGCGATTTTGTTTTTTTTAACTACGCTATTAGTATAAAAACACTCAATTTAAAAAGTAGGTATAGATATTCAAACATATAAATATCTGCCTCAACCCATTTAGCGATATTACAACTTGTAGAGATTTATTATTCACATTTTCTCTTACTTATCATCGGTACATAACAGTTTCTTTAATACAGTATTTAGATGAATTTTTCATTGAATTGTTCAATTAAATACTAAAATGTTCCATCTTAATTTTAAAAACAAATAGTGGCAACTAAAAAGAGCATCATTATTCTGAACTGTGAGCAGACGTTAAATTGGATGTCTGAGATGACTTTTATTTTAACATTTCCTCCTACACACCTATATTATCGCCATATGGTTCTCATGTTCTACAGGTCAATACATGTGTCCAAATCTCTAAATACCTAGGATTGGGTTTCCTTTGTCTTCTCTGATATCGCTTTCTCATTTTCATTCTTTTACAGTTCACCATGAAAAGCAGACGCTGCCCTGGTTCTTTTTCTTACATAGACAGCGCAGGACCTCGAACTCTGATCGTGCTTGGCGACTCTTCAAATGAATGGTACACTTTGATCGCACCCAACACTCTGCATATCGTTTTGTCTAGTCTCGAGTCATTTTGGTCTAATAGAGGTCAAATGAAAGACTTATTATGTTGGACATGACATTAATGATAGCCAAAGTTCTAGAAGCTCATCTCAGGTCATATAGGTCATGACCAGCATCAAAATAAGCTCCAAGGCCAGGAATGACATGAACCTGTAACTTCCTTCGTTAATTGGGGTGCCTGGTAGATGAGGTCTTTGAAACAGCAACATTCCTTATGGGATTTTATTAAAAAAAAAATCTGTCATTCTTTACTCATGTCCATGAAAATAATCTTTCTACCGCGTGCCAGTGTTTAATAGGAAAAAGAATAAAAAATATGTTTACTAGTGAATAATTATGTTTGGTTTTCTTGTAAAATAGAATAAAATAAATAAAAAATAAAAAGTTAGCTGCATGATTTATCGAAAGATTATCAATTTTCTCATATTTACGATTGAAAATTCATTTCATAACATAACTTAAAGAAGCAATGCATAAACATAACAAGCATGAAAAAATATTGTTAGCATTTGATGTGACATGAACATATTTTTCATCTTTAAAATTGTTTAACTACCGAATATATTTTTCATGAACGAAACAGGAAATAAAGGGAAATTTCTTCAAAAAGCTGTTAGTAGTTTAACTGCCTATTTTGAGCTTGAGGTCTTTAAATTTATGAAGATAAATGAAGCTTCTTTGTTCGTAGCTCGTATAGGAAAACTAATGAAACACATCCGTTACGGATAACGGGAGAATAAAAAATAAATAATATCCTTAAAATCTTTGTATTCCTTGATGCAAACATTTTAATAATAAAAACTTTCTTTGTAATCATTTTTAATATCAAAAACACATTCTCAAGCTATTTTGAAAGTGCATACATGTTAAATAACTAAGCGAATCCCTTAAATTTTGCAATATTTCAGATGAATACATTGTTAACTATATTTAGTATGTTCCAAAAATTCTTAAAAATATATTCTCTAATTTCAAAGTGAATTTGATTTTAACAAAGGTTGATCTCCTGTTTATTGTGAAGTATAGCATGAAAAAAAAAGCAAATACAGAGAATGTTTTTTCCTTATAGTTATATATTGAATTAACTTCATATAATTTGGAAAATGTTGTCATTTTTTTTAAAGATCAGGCATATTCGTTTGACCGATCCCAACTAATTTTGTTGTGATTTGACTATATTTGAAGAATACACATTGGTGGTTTGGCAGCTGAATTTAAATTACAGTAATAATATATCGGTGGCAGTTTGGTGATAGAATCTATGTTCAAGATCTGATTTTGTTCAAGATGATAATGAATCTTGAGCATGTTAAATCCTCGTTGATCAAATTCACTCTCATTGGTGCGGTTTCTTGACGAGGGCATTGGCGTTCCTGTTGTCAAATGAAATTTGAACGTGGTTCAAAATTTTGAGGCTAATTTATAAACATGTGAATTGAACCGATTTAATCATTTGAATTAATTTTAATTTTGAAGCTTTCATGTAATTTCAAAACTTGTGGCTAATTTGCTGATCAAAATGAAATTGCTATAATATTTATAAGCATTTTAGAAATTTTTTTCTGAATATGTTTTAAACATTTAGAAACAATTTTTTTTTTGCATCAATTCTTTTTTCAAAAGGAAAAGGTGCCGTACTCAACTACATTTTTTTATTACATTGTGTATAATATAAATTATTGCAACTTAATACTCATCTTTCCATTGTTCCAGTGGTTTCGAAAGTCACTTTTTCCTCATTGTTTCGATAGTTTTCTTATTTATTTATTATAGAAATAGAGAATCTGTGAAGCTGTAAGAATTGAATCAGTTTCTTTTAATGGTTTGAAAAACTTATATTCAAACACAAATTCGAAGCAGTGCCAATGTTAAGTAATAAACATCAGAAATATCAGGAAAGTTGCACATATTTGCATATTTAGTTAGAGATATTTAGCAATATAAAGAAATTTTTATTTTTTTCTTTGAAATGCAGTATTATGTAATATTTTTAATAAATTGTAAAGAATGTCTTAAAAATTCCTCTTTATATAAAATTGAATACTTGATTACCCTGAATTGAATCTAACGGAAATGTTTATTCGAAGTTTTATTACTACTGTAATTGTTAAAAAATATTCCAATCACTTTGAAAAACAAACAAAAAAAATTCTAATCATATATTATGTCTGTATTGTGACAGCTATTTTTAATATATGTTATATTGTACAATCCCTCTTTAATCGTATCCTTCGAAAAAAATATGATAAAAGAAGTTTCCAGTTTGCATTTGTAGAGCTATTATTGTTAAATATTAGTTGAATTGTTTTTAACTATAATAATATAGAAGAATAACTTGATATGAGAAAGACATTCTATATGAAAGAAAGAAAATACGAAAAAACATGTCCCTTACGATGATTGTTACGATACTCTATGTTCTTCCCAACATTTATTAAATGTATGTATTTTACTATAATACAGCTCAGGTAGAAATGTTCTGTCTGTTATTGGGATATCATTTAGAACTGGGGCTTTGCTTTTTGAAATATTATTATTTAAATGAAATAATATGGGATAGTTTGTGAAAGTCCATGGGAACTTGAAATGTCTATAAATTATAAGGAGATTTTACTTTTTTTCTAATTTGTCTTAATTTCATATAAGAGTTTTTAAAAAATAGCAGGCAGAGTCAATGAGAAAAAATTACTGAAAATATCTCATTTTTTTCACAGTTTGAATATGCTACAATAATCCAATAATCAAATCATTACATTCATTTTCAATTTTTTTAGGTCCATGAATTTCCCCAAAATATGCTTTTATATTAATTTAATCTTATAGTAATGCAAATAAATAAAATAATAATAAAAAAATAAAATAATAAAATAGAAAAAATAATATTAATAAAAAAAATTCTAGTTAATAAAAAAAAAAAAAACTAGAAGTTCCCAAAATGACAAAAAAAATTTCAAATATTTTGAATCTGATTGTCAAATAGTATTCTCATTTTACTTTGGTTTTAATCCACAGCTTTCTTTCACCTTTATGTTTAATGCTCATGAAAGAGTTGTTAACAAATAATTATTTGCAGAAAACAATTTAAAGCAAACAAAATCCATGTAAAACTGTGTAGTATTTTTGTATCTAAAAATGTAAATCTGAAATGGTGAAGAAGGTAATTAATCTACTTACAGTTCTTACTTTTATAAAAACCTAAGACTACGCTAAAGAAAGGAATAAGCAATGTATAATGAAAACAGATACATTCTGTCAGGAAAATTCTTTTGTTTCTTCCATTTACAATAACAATTATATGCTTCTTTATCTTCTTAAAAATTAATCATAGTCTAAGAAAACTGCAGTTCCATGAATTTTTTTAGAGTTTTTGATGCTTACAGAATAATTAATGCAATCCTTTTTGCACTTTTAAAAAAAATAAGAGAAATAATAAAAGTACTTAAAAAATGTTTGCTAATTTAGTCTCAATGGAATAATGCAAAAATAATCGCTTGTAATTTTTTAAAATTGTAGTTAAAGGGAAAACTTTTAAAAATTTTTATCTAATAATTTATTTTAATTTGGGAAGAGTAAAACTATCAAAATTTTTGGAAACAAATGCCGACCATATTTTATCAAAATACACAAATTTTAAGCCATTTGTTTTCCAATTTCATTCATCATGTACTTAAATTTAATCAATAATAAGTTTTGCATTTTAGATCAAAATTTTAGTACAAAGTATGACTAAGGTAATAAATTGTCAGAATTAATATAAGAAAATGAACATTTTTGAATATTTATCTGTCAGTGAAGCAATTACACATTTTATTTGAATACTGAAATAATTTGTAAATCATTGAATAAAGTTATGTAATTGAATCCGTCATCAGTATTTTAAATTTTATCTTTAAAATTACTTTAATAATGATGGCGAATAATGATTAAGCTCAAGTTCCCAGTTGTGCAGGGAATTCTATATCCTACTAATCAATTTTTCAATAATAATTTCTTTCTGTATTCTGTATTCTATCCCCCTGATCACTTGTGTGACAGCCTTTTTTACCACTCTTTTTAAAATTTTCTTTTAATAAACTTGTTCTTGCCATTTTTTTTATCACGAACGCTATTTTAATGAGTACTGGGACGTTTCTTATATTAAAAATATTAACTAACATCTAAAATTTTTTTATACAATCTTAAAAATAGATTCATGACTTTTCAGATGACAAAATCCCTTTTTAATTGAAATAAAAGATTTTTTTTAATGAAAATGTTTGTTTCAAAAGAAATTTTTAAGATTCAAATTCACTAATTCAATATGGATTTTTTTTATCAATTATTGAAATTGAATTAAAGGGTAGTGGAAATAAAAATTTATATTGCCACCATCCCTCAAAGATTTGCTAGCTAATTGGAAACAGCAGTGAAATCGCGGATTAACATCTTTTAGTATTCATTGAACCAATTTGGATTAGTTTATTCATATTTATTGCAATTTATTCCTATTTATTGCAATTTATTCATATTTATTGCAATATTCCATAAATTTTTATTCTATCTTAAAATGATCAATGTGCAATGAAATTAATATCTATATATTTCATTGCACAATAAAAAAATATTTCTTATGAGAAAATAATTCTTTAAAAGTAGATATATATTTGTAAAAAAAATATTTACAAAATTGAATTTAGTTTCAGTGGAATTAATAAGAATAAAAATCTTCCTTTTTTGCAATTTCATGGCTTGTGCAAAACAATGAAATATCATGAAAATATTTGCAAAAAATGCAAATGCATTAAGCGTACATAAAATTTAAATTTCACAGAAAGATTCTAAATTTTTTAAAATTTGGAAAATGTTATGATGACTTTTGAAGCAAATACTATTATAATTAATCATATGAACAAGATAAACAATTTAAGCTTGAAAGTAGAGAAATGATGAATTATATTTGAAATCCCATTTTTTCCCTTTGATTTCCCTATGTAAAAGTCTTTATATAACTCTTATGAAATAAAGCTATTCATTCCATTTTGAAATTCCATGTTTGCCGACAGTCTCTTTATTTATATCCTTAATATTCCTTTTTCTCAAAAAGGGGGAAATATAATACTTTTTTAGTATACTTCATATATAATTAAAAATTAAAGAAAGTACCTAAAGGAAACGCAGTCAGCTTATTTTTTCTTCTTATTTTGATATTTTATTTTGTAATTTACTTGATACTCTGATGTTTGAATAATTTAATCAGATTTCAGGATTCTTGTTGTATTTTGCAAAAATTCTAGTAATACAACAGAAGGATACAAATTCTGAAGAATTAGAACATGTATTTTCATTTTTCCCCTAAACAATAACTATGTAAAATCCAAATTTTTTATATCAAGAAAGATCGTTAAATGTTTTTTATCGTTTAACGATGAGATTTATTGATTGAAAAAACTTAATATTGATTTTTAAAAACTGCTTCAGATTGTATCTAGTGACACGCAATAATGAAAAAATGTCCCTTTTCTTACTGGGTTTAAAAGTTTCTGGAAAGAAATAAAAAGAAATAGTCGTTGTTGCCGACGATAAATCGATTTTAGTTTCGGAACTCTGTGAAATTGTATTAAACGTTATCGGTATGAAATGAAAGTTAGAAAAAAAAGAAATAAAATTTTACGACTTAAAACAAGATGAAATTGACATAGCTAACTTACGAAAATGATAAAATAAGAAGAAAAAAATAATAAAGCTGAAAGAAAAAAAAGCAGGAAAAGATAAATAAAGGAGAACAGAAGATGTTTTATAGTTCGATTTTAACATTTTTGAAATATCTATGTGTGCGATATGATTGTAAATGCTTCACCTGCGCTTTTTCCATTCTTAAATCATAATTATGTTCTGTAATGCCTACCAATAGCCTAGCATACTAAACATTTAACCCATCATCTTGGAACAGGCTAGATATTATCTTAGCAACCGGCCATGGCACTTTCCCTTCATATTTCAAGAGATTTAATATTAAAGGATCAGATCACTGTAGCTGTGGTGAAGTGTGTGATTCACTTCATTATGCCACTACCCTTCATCACATCTTGCCATTTTAACAAATCCACCCACGACTTCGAACGAATCTGGTGGATCAACGTTATGGGAAACATGATGTCCGAATCAAAATTAGAAATCTCGTGCGGCTCCTCCAAGACTACGAAGAATGGATCTCCCCAGACCCAAGCTCTGAATAAAGTTTTGTCTCGTACCTCAGTCAAGCTCTTCTCCAAGAAATATTAACTTTATTAAAATTACTCAACTCATACATCCCACTAAACACTCCCTTTATCATCATTGTATTGTATATAGTTATTTTTTTGTATAAAGTATGAAAACAAAATTTTTTTCTTCTTAATAAATCTTTTCACGTATATCCATTTAAACGATATGAAATCCTAGTTCCATATCGTTTGGAATCCAAGTTCGGGGATATTCAGTGGCGAAAGAAAGAAAGCACGCTAAACATGGTATATCATGCCTGAGAAACAGGAAGTAGAATTTATCCGATTTCCGTTCTATTATCCAACATGCCGAAACTTGATATGCTAAATGCTATGGTATGCTCATTGGGATAGGGCTTGTTATAGAAGTGTTTCTGCGAGCAAAATGCTCAATTTTCTCATAATCAGGAAGGCAAATATACCGACTCATTTGAGTGTGGTCAGGTTTGTGACTGAGGTCAATGGTCTAAAGAAGATGTTTTCTGAGTATCGTGAATAGTTTTTATGAACACGGCGAAGTACACTAGTTCAAGGCGGATCAAATGTTCAAGTTCTGGAACTTGAATGTCATTTTTATGTTATCTTAAAAAAATACACTAAGGACTGATAATTATTATTATCAAGAGGTAAGACAGACATTTTATAAGAAACTAATTACGATGTCTTGTCTGCGTTACCACGGAAAGGGGTTGCAGTAGCTTCTGAGGGTAGAGACCCCTGAGCACCCAAGGGCAGAAGTCTGACTTCTAGCTCATATGAAGATGAAACTCACACATTAGCTTGCACAACCACTTTTTACAGGAGGGGGGGGGCACATTCACACACCTCACAGATAGAATACAGAAAAAGAACAACCATGCCTGAACCAGGATTCGAACCCAGGACGCGGAGAAGATAAGAAACTAATAAATTCTCCAAATAGAAAAAATATAGATAAAATGATTATTTTTTGCCCTCGTTGTAATAGAGCATGCTGTTGGATTTTCCTCTTAAGCAGAAAATAGATGTGGCTTATTTTTTCTTATAAAGTCCTCTAGGGAGGTAACATATTCTTAAATGTTAGAATGAGGTCAGACATTTGCGTCTGGTTCTTCCCAAGTTACTATGACCAACAGAAGAGGCTTCATCGGTATCATGAATCTGTTTTATGTTGAGAATGAGTTGGTTAAGAGTCAAGTGCTGGATATGATCGAGTTTAATAAATGCCACTACTGAATGCCATTTTAATTTGATCTTAAAGAAAGCACTGAGAATTGCTTGCCACTTTTAATATATTGGGAAAAAAAAAACAACTTTTGAAATAAGAAAAAAGCCATTATATTTTTTTAACATCAAAAATCATGTTTATTGTTTTAATAAATATTCTTTTGCTAACTCATTTTTAATAACAAATGGAAATTGACAAAAAAATCGGAAAACATCTGAGGAAATTTTAAAAATTATTATTTTATATGTCATATACAATTTTTTTTTTAAGAAATCGCTTTGAAAAGAAATAGTTATAAGATTATTCAATATTTAAATGTAGTTTTTCAAAAAATTCTACAGACAGCTACAGATACAAAAAAATATCAAGAATAGATTCTGATGAAATTTACATATTATTAAGTTTAATCTTCGGATAAATGGAAAATTTTATGTTGTAGTAATAAGGTTGAAGTAACAGTTTAAAAAAATTCTTTTGAATAAATTAGATAAGTCATGGATCTTAATACTACGAATTGAATTAATGGATTTATTTTCAGTATATTATCTTTGAACTCTTTTATTAATTTAAATTATTTACTAAAACGAAAATGCATTATTTTTCCAGATAATTTTTTAGTTGGTTTTATTTAAAAATTTGTTTTCTTTTCTAAAGATCTAATAATCAGTAATTTGATTTAGGAAAAAAAAAAAGAAAATTTATTATTTTGTTTAAGCATCGAGAGCAACAATCATGTATCAAGATATTAGTAAAATATATATATTAAGGATCTAAGGACCGCTTAGATCTTAGATTAATAGATCAGCTGTAACTGATTTCATGATAAAAATAAAATGAAACGGGATATATTGTCTGCATCAAATGGATTAAAAGAAATATTTATATAAATAATAATAATAATAATTTTAAGTTAAGGAAGATTTGATATTACTTGAAATATGTTCAGATTGATACTAAAATACGTATAAAAAAACTAAAAAATAATATTAGTTTATGCAGGCAATTTTTTTAGTTTACAAACTTAGCCTGGGAATTCCTTTAAGTTTATTCATATAAAACTGTAAAATATCAGGCTCGATAAGGTGAATTCTTCACTTTTAAGCCGTATTAGTACAATATGTTAGAAACGATATTAAAATCATTATATAGGAAAATAGAAGATCTAATAATCAGTTGCAACCTATTGCACAAATATTATTTGTAACTATAATTCAAGACAAATTTTTTTTCATTGATTTAAATGAATGCTCTTATAAAATGTCTGAATTATAATATAATTGATAGTACATTGGACATTAAATTTTATACGATATATTAAAGGAAAAATTTTAAAAAAATATTCCATCTGCTGTAAGTAGTAGGAATTAAATCTGTTAAAATCCTGCAATGAAGTAATAAAAAGGTTTTTCGGGACAAATTCCTAAATTTTGAACTGCTGTCTGTTAAGGTTGAGGAGACTTGAAGCTACAAACTCCGCAATAAACTTCTACGCTTTACAAATTTTGGTTTCAAGCCCAGATTAACGAATATTGAATGATATGATAATAGAATCGAGGCAAATCTAATTGTAAGGTTTTTGAAGAAGTCCAAGAAATTATATGCATAAGATGTGTATATGTATATTTAGTTTTTATATGCAATATTCTGAAAATGCTGTTTATTTACTCTAGATATTTATACTTTTATCAGAAAAATAAATTAATTAAGGATACACTATTTTATGAATGTATAATTTTTTTTTATCATTTTACTATTGCATTCTCGAAATCAATTTCATAAACACAGACCATGTAGTCCAAAATATTAAGCAATAAGCAGAAGGCAAAATTAATTAACTTTTCTTTAAGTTTGGAGTGATGTAACTAAAACTGATAATAGGGATTAGGTGAATAAAATATTTCAAGCAAAATGAAAAATATTTTTTTCTTAATTAAAATAATAGGATTTTGATAAAGGAAGAAAAATAAAAATGTTATATAAACTTCAATATATATTTTTCATTCATTTTTTTTTAAAATTTCTAATTTTTCCCACAATTTTCATTTAATGTATGAAAGATGCCACAAGAAAATGAAAAAATAATAATAGCTTCAATATATTCTAGTAAATGTTCATGACTCTGCTTTTACGTAATGAAGAGATTTTATAAGGCTTTCTCTCATTGAAATAATAATTCGCTCTTTTAAAAGATTGAATTGAATATAGAATAAATATATAATTTTAGAGATGATGAAAATGAATGCCATAAATATTAAATATTTACTTTGTCTCGAATCCTGCTGTCTTTTTTAAGCCAAAACTAATATCAATCATTTTATAATATTTTGTTTTAAAAACTATTGCAAACTTTAGTGAGACTTCAGTAAATTAAATGCTTAGGAAAATTGAATCTTATTTGATACATCAATGAAAACTAGAAATAAAAATATCTTGCATTAGATTGTATACATTAGAACGTTGTTCTTAAAATAAAATTAAATTATGATGATTATTGACTGTTTGTTCATAAATGCTTTTACTTAAATGAGAAAAAAAAAGTTAACTCCACCTTTTCAGCTGTGAAAACACTAATTGGAAACTATTTACTCATGACTATTCAATTAGCAAACTGACTTAATGTTAGCAATTAAAATAATGTGTAGGAAATAATTACAAATTTTAACAAATATATTTTTACTCTTTTCTAACAAGCTCGAACATCTTTAGAGCTTAAGAGCAAATTTTGGAAACTAGTTATCACGAAATTAAAAGTCAAGCAAATATTCCATAACATTTATCTAAGAATATAACATCAAATATTACTGCATCAAACATTTCTGCACATAAGATCATTTATTGAAAAATTTCAGGATCGATTATTGCTTGCATGTAAATAATTTCAAGCGATTAATAAATATGCAAATTAATCAGCTATCAAAGTTGGTAATTTTTTTGAATAACCCAGATAAATATTTTGTTAAATCTTTTGAATGGATGTACATTAATGGGTATTAGGAACAGGAAAGATTTTAATTTTATAGATCCATCGTTGTTTATCGTCACAGATTTATCACCATTTTCAGGGTTATAAATTCATTGCGATTTATATTTGGATTCATTTTTAATATGTCTACTTTTATTATCTTTTTAAACTGTAAGTTTTTATGATTTACTTAGATTAATTTCTGATTGAAAATTCTGATTGAAAAAAAATTTCACTAAAAATTAATTATATGCTGACAATATTTATATGATATTTGACCTCGTTATTTCTTACATCGTTACATCAATCAGCTCAGCACTTTGAGATTTTAACTAAAGAGTCAAAATTATGAGGCTGTGAATTTTTTTTAATTAAATTTTTTTTTATCAAGAACCTGAGTTTTAGAATAAAATCTGATTTAATTATGTCCATGGCATTTAGTTAAATTGGCCTTTTTGAAGAATTATTAAATATAAAAGAGCCAGTGTTTGTGCTATTCGAATGAAAAACAGGAATTAAATTGCACCAGTTCAATTGTCTTATATTGTGTCAAAATATTATATTTGTATTAGTCATTCTGGTTTACGAAAGTAGAAAATTTGAACTAGTAACGCTTTTTAAGGAACTGAAATGGACCATCTTTTTGACTGTAACTATGCCGTAATGAAATTTCCCTTTTTTTGCATATTGAAATTATTATATAAGATGAAATCATAATTTTATACTAATAAAAAAAGGCTTTCCAATAACTTTAAAAAAATTGCAATTGATGTGTAACATGCCATTTGCACTGATCCCAGACATTTTTTTCACATTTTGGTTTGGTTTGGTTTGGTTTTATGGCACAAGAGCCATCTTTGGCCATACTGCGCCAAGCATATCTTTCACATTTTGGAAGGGAGTGAATAGCAATGCATTTTTGGATTGCTAATGGTGTCTTGTATTTTCTTATTGCAGGTGAACCGTTGAGATAACTTTTAAGACTGAAGATATGGGAATCATTGAGTAAATATCGGAATTATAAGAAGACTTCTTATTGAAATTTTGTTAGTGGCTCCGATGTCATCTTGTCACATGTGGTCTGGGTTGTCTTTGAGCAGCATTTTCATTTTAAAAAGCATTCTTGTGCGCTTGCTTCTGATGGTATTCTTAGGTCTGATGGTATTCTTAGGTCTGTTGAAGTGACCCTTAGTGTTAATTGTTTCCTCTTTCCAGCAAGTTAAATAAATTTTTTTTGTAAAGGAAATCAGGCATTTTTTCCTAGTTATCATTATTAATTAAATGAGCATTTTTTTTCTAGTCATCAGGATCTCTTTATGAACATAAAGAGCGAGGATGTCGCACTTCATTTTCTATTCGTAAAGTCATATACAATTGCGTATATTCATATATATTGGCTCAGCAACTGAAACTTTCTTTTCACTTGAATACGCCATACATTAATGAATGAATATTAATGTTTTTATGACTTAGCTTGATAGTTCTAAAAACGTCATTAAATGGCTTAACTAGGCAACTAAATATTATTATTTGAACAATCGGTGTACTATATTGATTTTTTTATCCTATACATTCAAATATTATGAAAATTACACTAGTATATTTCAGTGGATACGAAATTGTTTATTGATTTTCTTCACTATGCAAAATTACGCTAGAATAATTCTGAATAAGATACGAAATTGTTAACAGCTGTTCTTCATTATTTATTGTGAAAACCCTTTATTGAATTTTATCGGAGCAGATTATGTCCATTAGGTTATTCCTTAATGATTTTGATTTTAGCATTAAAACATTGATTAGAAATTTTCCATATTACTATTTCAAAATCCTTATCCAAGAAACAAATTCAGTCAAAATCATATTAGTAAAATTCGACAAACTTTTTTTTTGCAAAATTGAGAAACAATGAAAAAAAAAATTGAAATATAATTATGAATTTGGCAATGATAAAAGGAGTTAAAATGCGTTTATATAAAAATAATATTGGGAACGACTTTTTAGAAACATTGTTTTACCGAAAAATTTAATAAAATATGAACAATGGAAAATGCCCTTAGGTCTTTTTCATTTTAAATATATTTAACGAAAATACTCTAATTAATTAGGGTATTATAAGTGAAATTTGAGACAGCAGAGTTGGAACAGTCCCTGCTTTATTTTGAACCTTGTTTATTAGTTATTTCTCGACATTTACCCACCATTTACTTTCTTGGAAAACAAATTTTTAAAAAAATGGTAAAATAATCATAAAAAAATATCGATATTTAGGTTTTGATGACTTTCTTGAGTTAGAAAAAACACATCACTGTAATGATGTCAGTCAGTCTCTGAGATTGATAATTCAATAAGATAATGAAAATTTGAGTCAGATAATTAAATTTAGCATGCTTTTTTACGTCAAATTTGCAGATTTTCTTAACCAATTTTTAACGAGTTCCATTTTTAGTTAGTTAATCTGTATATCTGTACGAGTGCAAGTGAGGGAAAGATCAAAATCTAGATTATCTAAAATTTCCAACATTAAATTTGGAATCTATTCCATGAAGTATTTGACTATTTGCCGGTTTGCACATTAGCATGCAGGTAACGCGACATTCTTTCTAAAAATTGTTCTGCGCCAACTTTCGGTTTTAATTGATCAAAAAAGCATTCTTGCGCATTATCGTTTTCTCCACTTTATTAAGAAGCACAAACACTCATGAAGTATATCCTGGAAAAAAAATCTGAGTACTTGTGGTGTTCATGCCATCACCAAAAATTTCTAAGATTTATTATAGAATGTATAGGGAAATTACCTTTGTTTGAGACTATACGAGAAAGGTTTTGGAAATATCCCTTTAACCAATTATTTCTGACAGTTCATGATCAAGAATAAAAACAGATGAAACTGTTTAGTGCTATTAATACTAAGAAAGCTTTTATAATCTCCCAAAGTATCTTAACATGGAAAAATGAAAACCGCGGACTGTTTTTTAGGTTTCATTGATTCGAATGGTGACTTTTGCAAAGTCACCATTACCTTCATTTTTTTAATTTTTAAATTTAAATGTATTTTATTTTCATTAATTCTTTTTAAAATTTAATTTTAAGAAGGCCTTTGGAATCGATTGGGAAGAATTAATAGCAAATTTAATTTCAAAACATTTTTTTTATTTATTTACAAACTTTTATTATTTTTCTTTAAAGTTAAAACGAGGAATTTTAAAAAGTGGATAAAATTAATTCACTAAAGTTTGTGTTTCCCTCAAGGACTGAGAAAAAAAAAGCACCGCAATCTCTTCACTTTCATATGCATTAATAAACATCTTTCAAATAGAGATTTTCTTTGCGACCATTAAAAAAATTATTTTATATTAGATTTTTATTAACTGCATTCTGATTTATTATGTTATGATAACAAGTGCAATCATTACAGAACTGCATATAGCTACTCCAGATAATTTTTCTATAATATTTCAAAGTAGGAAACCGTAGTAAACTGCTTCATATTATTATCATTTCTTATATGTTTGTAAAGTCTATCCATATTTATTTTTGTTTCACCTTCTGCAAGTATTCTGATATTTAATGAAATTCCCCTAACAAGCTCATCAAACCGTTCAATGACCAGGATGGTTACGAATACGTGGGGTAGGAGACGATTTTTTTTTCTGTATTTCCTCTCCTCTATGTTTTCCTTTTATGAAATTGTTTTTCTAGATACGTCTTTAGAATAAAGAATTAATTATCACGTAATATTTAAAAATATTGTAATTTCAACTTTATGAAAATGAATATTATTGAATAAAGAAAAATTAGCTATTTAAAAAAAATAGAATTTAATATTTTGTATCCGAAATCGATTGTTTGAGGAATGAGAAAAGAGACGTGTTAAAGATGATTGCATTACGTATTGAATTTCAATATGGGGTATAAGGAAAGTATGAGAAAATCGTTTTTCAGGTAAAATTTGAATGAAGAGGATTAACCTTATAAGATACGTATTTTACTGCCGATACGGGGGGGGTGAAAATTAGGGAAAACAAAATATATTAATTAATTTCACAGAAAAGTAGAAATTTTTTAAAATTAAGATAGTAATTTCTAATAAGTGTAATGAATAAAAGGATAAACAAATTTTTAAAAAAAATCATGAACGGAAAATATTTTATACGAAATATATATAAATTTGTCGTAAAATATTTCTAGAAAATTAAGTAAAGCATTTTTGCTATGCTTGAAAACGAAGTTATGCAATAAAGATGAGGATTTTTTTTTCGGTATATTTTTTACATAAGCGAATTTTTCCAAATGGATTATTACTTCCTAGATATTTATATTTATGGAAAAATCTTAAAGTAAAGTATACATTATATAATCACCATTATTAATCAAGAAATTGTATTTGGAAACATACTTTTTCATCTCTGAATTAGAATAATAATAAACATTTGCACAGTTTTCGAATTAAAAAAATGTCTTTAGAAATATTTAATAAATAAAGTCTTAATCAGTGTTACGAAATTACTGTAAAACAGATTTATTCAATGAATATTGGGCAATTTTAAGTACCCATATTGTATTTAATTGATGTTGCCAGGAAAATAGCTCATGAATTCATTTTATTTAATTATATAACCTAAAAATGAAGAGAAAAGTGGACATTTAAGAATCCAAATAATTTTTCAGCTTAGCTGAGCCTATCATATCTCATGAAACGCAATAAAAAGGAAGTAAATGATATTAAAATGATAATACCTTATTAAATTTATTTTATGAATAAAACAGATTACAAAACTGATACTTAGTTTTAATATTTATAGTAAAATTGTAATTTTTATATTGTCTTATTAAAATAGGAATTATATCTGAGGTTCAAACATTCATGAACAAGAAAAAATATCTACTTCTAAAATTTAATCCTTGTATGAAGACAGCTGTACTAATTCTTTACAATGAATTATAACATTAGAAATAGTTATAAAGTAATTAGTAATTATTTAACTTTAATTTAATTAAAAAAAGACAACACATTCTATTAAGCAGATTCTACTTTTGATATTTTTTTATACATTTGAAGTGATATTTTTAAACAGAAATTATGACTTATAAAGAAAGCTATATGGTTGAAAACATTTTGGATTGTATTTTTTTGACTTTCAAGTCAATTAATGCCCTAAAATTTTATTTAAAATACATATTTCCATTTGAATCTTACGCCCACTCCTTTTTTTGATGAAGAATTTTGCTTTGTAAATCTTTTAATTAAAGGTCCTGTGAAATTCATTATTTTTAATAAAAGATTCTCGACAGTTAAAATTGTGACCCAAGAAAAATTTTTTTCTTTTATTGGTACTGAATTTTAATTGGATCTGCACTATAATACCTTTTTTGAAAGTAATTGTTATTTATGACAGTAAGAGTATTCTAATTTTAGTTAGTTATTTTGAGAAAGAAATCGCCTTTTTTCACATATAAATTAAACTTTCTTTTGAAATAAGTTTTCTCATTACTCTTTTTTTTGCATCCATCCCACTAAAAAAACTAATATTAACTCTAAGACTCTGATTAGAAATCAAAAATATGATTACTATTTTTTTAATGAATTTTAGAAATTGGTAGATAATCAAGTAGACGAATACGTGTGTTTAATAATAACAAAGAAATTAGCATGCTTTGAACTTGATAATAAGTACTGAGTATTAAAATTGGCTGTTCTACATATAAACAATAATGCATAAATAAATGAATAATAAATTTTAATTGACATATTATTTAACATATTGTTTTAAAAAGAAATTAAATACAGTTATTTTCGATATTTATAACAATAAGATCGATTTATAAATATCATGTAAATTTATGCTAGAGAAAATACGTTCATGGTTTAGAGTAATATTTGAATAAAACAAATCATGCTGTTAAGAGTTTTAACTAAAATAATTGTTTAAATTATAGTTCTTTTAACATAAAATATTCTTGCTGATGACATAAAATCTCTTCTAACAATGAATTTCTGATGAAGTGGATAAACACAATAACTAAAATATGCATCGTGATCTGAATTATATCGCATTTTAATGCATAATCTACTATTGCGTTAAAACATTTCGAAATTTATTTTGCTAAGGAAGAAGGAATGGAAAAAAAAATAACCGTTGATTTAGTATTACCTCCGAATTAACTATCCTATGCAAATTTTTATTTTTGGTGTCACTCATACAAAAATATGAGTATGGACTGCGACTCCGTTTGGCTAGACCTTACCGTATCCTAGTTACATATCATTGCAATTCTTCAGAACTTGAGTACTATTGCCTCTTTAACAAGTTTTTGATCTGAGGAGAAAGGGTGATCAGAATGAGATATCAATAAGTTACGCACATAAATTTGAACACTATAATAATCAATGCGATGGATAACGGTTTGAAACGGAAATGAAAGTATTGCCAATTAACTACTTATCGACAAAGATTTCTAAGACCAGGCATTTATGTTGATGAACTTCCCAACTTGGCAGTTTTGCATGAACGGAGGAAAACTATTCCCAGAACTTGCAGGAAAACAGCCAAGCTATAAAACGTCAAGGTTTCATCTGTGCAGTTCCATGAAATATCTCCTTTGCAGTCAGATGCTGGATTCTGACGACGACCTCAAACGCGCTTTGAAACAGCGGCTCAGCTCCCAATCGATGGCGTTCTATGAGATCTGAATTCTCAAATTGATCCAAGTAGGGACAGAGCCTTAACATGAATGGCGGTTATGCCGAAAAGTATTATTATTTATTATGTTTTTTTTAATTTTTAATTTTGTTCTTTTTGTTCTTTTATTTAAAATTTTGTTCTTTGCCTATTGATACCTCCTCCCGTAAATGAGTGTTCTGTGAAATTATTGCATTACAATGGTTGGATAAGTAATTTAAATATCTAGAAGAGTTGGCTCATTATCGTGATGAAGCACCAAAGAGTTAAACTTCTACTGATTTAATTAACTTCTGATTGAATTATTTTTTTATTGATTGTACGACCATGTGATGAAATTCCTTGACCACTATCCCTTTGCAATCGACAAAAATTTGCAATTTCTTATTTCTGAAACCGAGAATTTTGTGTTTTTGAAATGATGAATTACATAAATTCACTTTATATATTTGAATTGGATGTAATCGGTCTGACTTAGTAGGTTATATTTAGTGTGAAATTGCATCACTAATTTGAATTTGATAAATAACTGTGAACATTATGATAATACCTCTCTATGTAAATAAAACTTTAATTCAAGCAAAAGCAAAAAATGCAAAGCTGAAGAATTATATTTATTACCTCCAAACTATCCTTCATCCATGGCGTTAAAATGAATATAGAAGACATTCCAGAAAAACAGTAAATATATTTGCCTACATCTGAAGAGATGTACAATTGAAGATGCTTGAAGTGGATTCTATTTCTGCAGTTTTAAAAAAATAACTAACTGCTATTTCTAAAGGGGAAAAATAATGAATTTTTCTGTCACTTATTCTTTTCTACTTTCCTATATTACGGTGGATTTATAGTCATTTTTGTCGTCCGATACTTCCAAAAAGATTATTTACATTTTAAATTAAAACAATGAATATTTTATTGAAAACTTTAAAACAATCCAAACTCTATGCTTCTTATCATTTATAATTCTTTTTCTATTTTTATTTATACAACTTCGGTTATTTGAAAATAGCTTGTCTCTGAAGAGTCAATAGTTTGTCAATTATTTCAATAGTTATTAGAAAAGATCTAGGTAGAAAATTATGTATACCAGAGATAAATTATGTGAAGGAAAGAATAATTTTTAAGCTATGAATTTAAGAGTTTATGCAGATTCAAATAACTTTGCTTATTGAATCTTTTAAGCTACAAATGGCTGTTACTTTCTAATATTAAAAATAATCATGTTAATATTTTTTTAAATGCAGTGAATTTGAAATGAAAACTCTGAAAATCCTTAATTATAACAAACTATATATGTTTCTACATATATTATTTACTGCATGGAGCGTAATTAAAATTCACAATTTGAGAACCATCTGCAAGATAGATCATATATAATAGAAGAAAACAATGACTTATTAATGATATTAGCACTTGTCTTATATTCTTTCAGATAAAAATGTAAAATTCATTATCCTAAGCATATGTCTTTGTTTAAAATATGTTTAAAATGCTTTAACAGCAAGGTTTAAAAAAAACTGTTTTCTTTTCAAGGATCTAAAAAATCTAAATTGATTTAAAAACTATTATTTACTAAAAATTCAATTAACTTGGTAAAAATTTATTTTGCTACCGTACTTCCAAAACATAAGTGTTGCTTCCCTTCACATTCTGGTCGAATTGAAGGTGTGTAAAAAAAAAAAAAAAAAGAAGTAATTTTGGAAGTTGGCCAAGACTATCTTTAATACAGTTCTGAGATCACGTTCGAAAAACTGCAATTATAGGAACGTGGATGTTTGTGAAAGACCCTTGAAGTGTCTTTTAAGAATCCTTACATTTCATTCGTTGATAGAAGGAAAGGAGATAATTTCAGAAAACGTCGGAAAAATAGTATTCATTTAGGTGACATATCGCGTGATTTTCATTTCATTCATGAGAATTTTACGAAAACGGAATGGAAGCGTATAAATAAAACATTGTTTCAACGGACTATTACAAATAAGGTTCCGTGCAAGAAAGTGAAATAAACGACCAGTTACTCTAAAAACAATTTAGTACCATTCAGTGGTTAAAGAATGTTATGAGTTTAGAATTCTGCGCACAGTTTTTGGATGCTTTTATATTAAAGTCATGGTCAAAATAAAAGAAAACTTTATAAGATAATTTTGTACATTCCAAAATAAAGTTCAAAGTCTGATACACATCTTAATCAGAGGTTCCCTTTCCGGCTTCATTTTCCTTTCCCATTTTCTCCGAATACAATCTTTCTCATTTTATATTCGGGATTGCGTAGATGGGCAAATTTTTGGACTTGTGAACATATATGGTCAATGGCTATGAAACGCATTAAAATAATTGGTGAATTACCCATATAAAAACATATTTTCGGAATTTTAAATGTCATTTCTGTGCTTACTCACAGAGAAAGAGAACTCTCAGGAGATTCCAGTCTTCTTCTATACAGAAAAAGATATAAAATAGAAGCTTTGAATATTTTATATCTAATAAATGAAATATTCCATTTTTACAAGAATTATTAATAAATCGGATCTGTATGAAACTGTGTACGATTGTAACTTCCGTACAAGTGAGAAGTATATATTGACCGTGTTTTGCTGAATATAAACAGGATGGCTAATATACTTTTATTTCGCATTCACCTGGGAATGACTATAATTTTTGCCCCATGCTCTTGTGTCTAGATATAGTAAGGTGATCATGCGCTAATTGTGCCAACTGACAATATCTCGAAAAACAGTACAAGATACGAGAAAAAGTCAGAAAATTTTAGAATAGCTTTGATTCAGTGTACTAAAGTACCTTGTGACTACTAAGAACAATATTCTTAATATGCATGTTTGCTTTTTCGTATTTATGAAATTGAATTCCCACAGGGCACGGATAAAATGATAAAGTGTTATTTTTCCGACAATAAATGACTAACATAGTTTTTTGGGAAAATTCAAACGGCAGGTTTCTGCATTTGGAACCTTTTATAACTCATTACTGTTGTTTTTGCTTACTAACCAATATGGAAAAAAGTAGGTAAGCTGAAATTTAAACAAGGATCCAAATCTACATTATTGATATTGGATTGTAGTTTGAATAACGAAAATAAGGTTTTCTTGTTTTAATTAGTAGTTTTGTTTTATCTTTTTGACAAGTTTTAGGATCTCAAAATTTTAGAAATCGTGACCAAACAAACGCGCGTTTTCTACTTATCAATATTGCACTCAAGACATCTGTTCATATTAATCGAAAACACGCCAAGATTTTTTAAATTCGTTTTTCCCTATATCCTTTACCATTTTTAAGATAGGAAAAACTAACTCTGTTGTTTACGGTTAAGTGTTGTTGTAACGAAACTCATGGTCATTTTATTATAACTGGACACAAGGTTTGTGGCAATAAATATCGCCGTCCTCATTTTAATGTTGGATAGAAAGATTTTAAGACATACCCTGTACAATGAGGGTACATTTCTTTTAAGAAAATGGAATTGGAATATTATTAAAAAAAGATGAGAAGGATATGATTTTTAAAATATTTTTTAAATTATTTTTTCGATTTAAGAATAGAATCCACTTACGTTCGAATATTAACAGGATGATTCTTTGAAACGAAAATTACAGTTCAATGTAATAATGAAATTTCATCCTACTCGTTTTGTGAAGACCTTTCTAAGTATGTCGAATAGTTTATTGGAATATGTAGTGATAGAACTAATAAACTATTTATGCATAGTAATACAAATATTTTCCCAGCAAGTTTGGTTTTTAAAACATTTTCTTTTCTAATTAAAATTCCAAATTTTAAAATACATTCAACAAGAAAATGTAATGTACTTATAATTTATTATAAACGCTTTTTAGCAAATGTTTTGTTTTTCTATATACTTTATCGAACATGTTACTTCTATTTCGAAAACCTATTATTTAAATTTTAAATGTTGTGACTGACATAAACGATTTATCTATAATATTATAAAAACACTTCCCGACCACGTTAAGAGTATAAAAGGAACCTGATTTTACTTTTTAATTTTTAGAAAATATTTTTCAGCGATCGACACCCGGCTGTAATCTATTTTCTTTTTTAACTGAATTCAAATTGATTTGAATATCTTTCTTTGTAATTTGCATACAATCTATACTAGATTATTTGATTTTTTTGAAACATTTTAGATAACGATCGAACTAATTCAAACTTTATTGCTTTTGCCTTTATGTTCTGTTTGAAAAATGTTCTCCGTATTATTTTCCAATTTTACCATTTTTTCTATACAATTTGATTATCTATAGATTACATTGTTGGAAATTTTGCAAAATGAAATTCAATTTAAGGTAGAGGTTTAAAAAGAACCTATTATTACTTAATAATGGATATAGCTAAAAATTGTTATTGCTTCTTTATATATATATATATATATATATATATATATATATATATATATATATATATATATATATAGCTAAAATATTCTATCTTTGAAATATTGATAAAAATGTGTTACAAAGTCAAAAGGAAAATAGTATGTTAAATTTTCTTTTCATTCGTTGCTTTAATCGATGCAAACAAACTTTTAACTTTTATGTATAGTTTTCTATTTTTAAGAGATAAATAATTTGCATATATCGCAGAAATTAATTTTCTTAAGTGGTTGGACAGAGAAGTTTTAGATTTCATTTAAATAAACACGTTTTCATAAGCATTGTATCCAAAAATTGCATTAAATTATAATTATTTAGAAAAAAAAAGAAAAAATTCAAGTATTGTAACTCTATCACTACTCTACCATAAACTGTATCTATCTGTCATTTTTTATGTATATTCCCCTCCTATTTTTTTAATGTAAAGTATTTTGCAACACGTTATCGTTATCGTTGCAATATTTGGAAATATCATTATCTTCAATGTAATGTAGATCAGTACTAGATATATATGTTATAATACTATAATAATAATGTAATCCTCTTTATTTTATTTTGTTTTTGCATATTGCCGATCAATAGTTTTAAAATAATATGAATTGCCTTTTCATAGCAATATTTTATCAAATACGATATTCAATAAATGGATTTTGCCCACAGAGTAGGATAATCCTTTTTTAAGAAAAAAAAAAAAAAAAAACAATTTTCCATTTAGTAAATTGAAATTATTTTAAATCAGTTAAGCAAACCCCCAACTAATTTTATAAGTTATTTTGATGAGGGATATCAATATTACTACCCATAATTAATTGCTTTGTTGCAATAAAAATTGCGTCTTAATTTTTTCCCATATTCAAGAACCTAAGGACTCTGATGATACCAACTGAATTGCACAGGGCTTTCCTGGCTGTTGTATGTAGATTTAAACAAAAAAATATTATGGAAATAATTAAATAATTTATTTATATTAGAATATGAATTCGAGAACCTTATTAATTAATTAATTAATTTTATACACTAGTCCGATAAGAATTTAATAATAGTCTGTCTTATAAACTAAAATTACTTCTACAAGCCTTTAATTAAGCTTTTTTTAAGTCTAATAGTTTACTAACTGAGGTATAACAAAAGCTAAAATAATTGGTTGATATAAAAAAATTGAAATTTAGCTGACAGTATATTAATAAATTCAAATACACAACGAAAATTCAAACATTTATTTTAGAATTTTAAAAATCTAAAATTTGAAATCCGAATTTTAACAATATTAATTATTGAAAAACTAGAGGAAAATGTTGTTGTTATTGTTGCGTATATCATATTTTAACCCAAGCCAAATACTAGAGTGTAATAGAAAAAAAAAGAACCAAATATTCCCATCAATTTAAACAGTTTAAGAGGATAAGAGTGAATCTCAGTTGTTAAGTCGGACCAAAACATTCTGAGATATATGAACTCGAATGATCTTAGGAGTAAGAGGGCTAAAAAAGATAAAACTATTCTCCCAAAACCATAGTTAGATAGTATTTCCTCCAATTCCTACATTCATTATCAAGGACATAGTTGATTTACGATCTGATAATAAATTGTTTAACTTGAGCCGACATTCGTTTCCCGAAACGAATAAACCTGCAATAAATGTAGGAAATTTAAGACCGAATTCAGTATAAATAAACTTAATAAAGCCTAGGAATTAATACATGAGAAATAAAATCAGGATAACATTAAATAAAGCCAAAAGAAATTTTTTTCATTATTTTTGATATTTGTTACATTAAAAAATTAAAAATATTATTATAGAATAAGTTTATAGATATTTCAGAAGTTTCATTTGAGTTTTAGTTTGTTTTTAAATGACTTTTAATTTCACCGGGGATTCGTTTTCCATTGTTTCACACCTTTCTGATAGCAAAAATATGTTTACTGCGAATTTATATTAGTAATTAATGCAATTACAGTGTTTATTATGGAAAAGCTGCCTTGCATGAGAATAGCTTTTAGCCCAACTTTGCAAAACTAAAAGTCTCTCAAGGTTGTTGGAATTGAACGTGTTTTTCTCTTTTAATATGCAAAATTAGAACTTCCGAATTTCTTCAAAAAAACTTTTTAGCGTATAATTTCTTTACTTTTATACGATTTTTCAAAAATGCAGATAAATACGTTCAACCTTTTTATGATCGAAAGGCAACTAAAATAGTTAAAATCTAAACAGCCCCAATTTAACAGTGGTTGCTTTATATGTATTTTCTTAAAAGCTTTGTAAGCATGCAATTTCTAGTTATAGAGTTGTATTTTGCCGCATAAAAGTTAAGATATTTTAAAGAAAATACATATTTCGATTTATATGCTAATATTTTTCTAATAAGTAAGTTATTTGCTGATATGCAACTTAAATTTTAAGCCCTTCACATCTGGAATGAAATAGTGTTTGGAATCTCCAAATGCTCTGCACGGTATAATTCGTTTTCTAGCAAATAAGAGAATTTTACAGATGTTTTTAACGGATGGTGGAAGAATTTCAGATCAATGATTCCCGAACATGGCGATAAACCTGACAACCATCTGGCATTTTGAAGATTAATTTGAAGAACATATAATATTCGAGAATCTTGGCGATAACTGCATTAGAACATGAGTTCTAGCATTTGTTTTGTATTTATTGTAGCGGTACTCAGACACAGGAATTGTGAAAGCTGAGTTGCGCAGACCACGATTAGTAGTAATCAGTTGAATTGAGCTCAAGCGAATATTTGAGTTCATATTCCTCAGTGAGTTCTCTGTGAATGCTTTGTGCTGTTGCGATTGTACAATAGTTTATTTTTTGCTAATTTCTACAAGTGCAATTTTTTTAAGTTTTGTATTTTCGTGTAAATTGTATTTCGTTACTGTCTTCGTTATTACATCGGATTCTTCCATGAAGATTTTTATGAACTATAAAATCCCAATCATTGGGATCAAATAACTGAAGCTTAAAATCATCTCCTAAAATAATTTCATCACAAATTACAAAAATGGTTTTATAATTTTGAAAACCAAAAGCAAATACATTTTTGAGATTTTTAAGAAATTAAAAATTTTATAAAAACAAAATTATGATACATAACGAGAAACAATGTTCATGGAATTTAATTACGCATTTATTATTTGACATAAAATGTATTATTTTAAAAGAAAATCAGGTTTATAGTATATTTTAATGAGTGTAAAAGTTTTCAGAGAAACAGTTGATAGAATACGCTTGCAATTAATAAAAGGAAATTAAAATAAATAATAAGAAAAGAAACCACATTGTACAAAATGAAAGAAAACATTTATATAAGGAACACGAAAAAAGCTATCAAAAACAAGTAACTTTCTTGAAAGAACTCTAATTAGATATTAACAAATTAGAGGAAAACTAGTTTTAAAATAACTGATGAATTTATTCTTTAATTCTGTATAATGACTGCAAGTTTTTGTTTGTATTCTATGAACAAAATTAGTAAGGATTCCACAACCGCCTACGTATAAGATTTTTCCACTTCTTTTTTTGTTACTTCTTTTCGATGAATATTTCTGCTGTTTCTTGTTATAAAAAATAGACCAGTGTCATTTAATTGGATATTTTGGAAGTGCAGATATCTCTTCGTTTTAACTTATTTTATATAATAGTAATTTTTAATGTCCATATTTCAGATTCGAATAAAAATTTAAATTTTGTTGTTATAAAAGCTTATTTAATCATAATATTAAAGGCAATAATCTATTGTTATAAAATAAATAAGCAAATAAAAGAATAAAATAATAGTTTATTCATTCTCACTAAGAAGTGATATAATTCTTATAACGTGATTCAAAAATCTTTATGAATACTTGTGTATTGCTGCTCATAGAATAAGATATGAGCCAGATTTAATCAACTTTTAAATGCTAGATATAAATAGATACATGGCTGCAGTATGATAAGGATGACGTACTTTTATGATGCGGTAACATTTTTATTAACGAGTTTGCGTGAAAGTTCCAGGAAGACCAGTTCATTGGGTTTGAAACAAATCTCATAATTTTGAATAGCGAATACAGACTGTTACTTCTACCTAAGGTGCTCGTTACCTGTAAGTTTGATTGTTAATTTTAATTTTGTATTTTCTTCTTAAAAAGTAAAGAATTTTGTTAAATTTGATAGATAGAAATAGTTTTCCACTTGCCCGGCTATTTTCTATTTCTCTTTGCTTCATCTTGAGAAACAATAGAAGTTTAAGCAGTTTTCCAGAAAATGTCTGTTTAATTCGATTAAATGTATGACATCATATTTGAATGCAAATTTATTATTTATTTCAATTACTGATATATAGCAAAATTTGACTACATTTGTTATACAGGGTGTTTCATAAATGATGGGAGTAACTTTGGGTGTAAACCAAGTGTCCCAAACGTCTTCCGAAGGAGATCGGCGCCATCAAAGTTTAGGGCCCGAAATTTCAAATGATGATAAAAAACGGAAAAATGGATCGATTCATTTGCAGTTTTCGCTAAAATCATTCTTTAAATTAGTATTTTCTTAAAAAAAAAAATTTTAAGACAAAGTTTAAAAAAGGCCGATAGAGAGCGCTCTAGACTTTGGAGTACCGAACAACTACTTTTTACCTGTATTTTTTTTATTTTGTTAAATGGTGGCTTACAAGCCAATGGTGGTTAAATGGTTAAAGCTTACAAGCGTTTAAAATTTAACCCCCTGAACGTGGTTAAATTTTAAACGCTTGTATCTAATGAGCAAAATAATAAATGATGAAGCAAACTTTAATAGGTGATAGTAAAACACCAAAACTATCAACTTTCATTAGAAATTCATGATTTGAATTCAAACGCAAACGTGTTAGAACATCTTCAAATTTTATTCATGCAAGCGTTATAGCTGCAAGTTTCTGGAAGAAGAATATGAAATTGTGATATGGGGAAGAAGAAGAACGCATATGCAAATTGTTATTAAGATATAATCCATTGACCCGAGTGTGCAAGTGTAAATCACGGTAGAAACATAACGAAAGATGTTGCCCTTCACTAATCAAGAAAAGGCTGATATGCACTTCATCTACGGAACTGCTAATGGGAATAGTGCAGAGGCGCGACGATTGTACGGAGAAAAGTTTCCCAACAGGCGGTTGCCCAATGATAAAACATTTGTGCGCTTGCACAGACAGTTGTGTGAGACAGGATCCTTTTTTGGTGCACGTTCAAATGCGGGCTGTGCGAAGTCTAACAGAACGGTTGCTGTGGAAGAAAAAATTCTGGATATGGTGGCTGATCATCCAAATACAAGCACGGGAGCAGTGGCTAGTCAAATTGAAGTATCACCCTCCACGACATGGCGAGAACTAAAGGATGAAAGTATGCATCCTTTTCATGTCCAACGAGTCCAGGAACTGACTCAAAAGGATTTTCTTCGCCGAATGGATTTTGCTCGCTGGTATCTGCAGAAGAACACCCTAAATCCCGATTTTGCTGCAACTGTGCTTTTTACACCAAATGAACATTTACACGTGAGGGTACATTTAACACCCACAATTCCCACCAATGGGCAGATGTAAATCCACATGTATCTTCTACACATGCATATCAGCGACGATTTTCCATAAATGTTTGGGCAGGAATAATTGGTGACCATCTACTTGGACCTTATCTTCTGCCAGAACACCTGGATGGAAAAAAATATCTTACCTTTCTGCAACAGTTGCTGCCAGAAATGATGACAGATGTTCCCCCTCGTACCCGGCGAGTAATGTGGTTCCAGCAGGATGGAGCACCAGCTCATTATGCGCCAGAGGTGCGAAATTATCTAAACGCAACCTTTCCAAATCAATGGATTGGGCGAGGTGGTCCTGTCCCTTGGCCAGCGCGATCGCCCGATCTTTCATGCCTGGATTTCTTTTTGTGGGGGCACCTGAAGAGTCTTATGTATGAGACTCCTATCGAATCTGCAGAAGAACTCATCGCCAGACTTTCGGCCGCTGCAGGGGAGGTGCGCGATACTCCTGGCGTGTTTCAGAGGGTTCGTGAATCCCTTCTTCCTGCGTTGTATCGCATGCATCGCCTCTAATAGTCAGTGTTTCGAACAGCTATTGTAATCATTTATAATTAAACTTTTTTTTATAACTTAAATGTTCTTTGTTTTCTTTTTTGTCTCTTAAAACGAAATCTCTTTCAGCGCCCTCTATCACCTTCGGGTTAAAATTACGACTATGATTTCTTTGATGAATGTTGTTTGTTCTGGCGTTTTACTATCACCTATTAAAGTTTGCTTTATCATTTATTATTTTGCTCATTAGATACAAGCGTTTAAAATTTAACCCCCTGAACGCGGTTAAATTTGCTCCACTTAACCGCTCCCGATGGTTTCAATTTTGCGCTTAAAAGCTTTAGTAAACATTTAACAAAATAAAAAAAAAAAAAATACTGGTAAAAAGTAGTTGTTCGGTACTCCAAAGTCTAGAGCGCCCTCTATCGGCATTTTTTAAACTTTGTCTTTAAAACTTTTTTTAAAGAAAATACTAATTTAAAGAATGATTTTAGCGAAAACCGCAAATGAATCGATCCATTTTACATTTTTTATCGTCATTTGAAATTTCGGGCCCTAAACTTTGATGGCGCCTATCTCCTTCGGAAGACGTTTGGGACACTTGGTTTCCTATTTACTATTACTCGTCTTGATGTGTTCTATCACCCCTTAAAGTTACTCCCATCATTTATGAAACACCCTGTATAATGCTTAAAATATATATTATTTTATACAAATCTTAACCGAAATGTTAGATCAAGATTGTCAATAATTCGGGGAAATGAAAATAAATTGCCTTTTAAAATAAGATTTGTAATCTTTTACTAATAATATCAAATGCAGAAAATAATTTTCAATCAAAACTATATAAATGAAGCCAAAATAATAACATTCTTTGAGCACTTAATTGAATACCAGAAATAAACTGGATATTTTAACAACACTCATAATATTTTAGTTTTCCAAGAAAATTTAAGAAATATCTTTCTTAAGATATTTATTGTGTCTTAATTTTCTTATGATATATTATTCACACTTTTATGATTTTGCTCTGGCCTCCATATTTCTTGTAATAAAACTTTTTTTTAATTTTCTTAATGTGTTCTACAAAAACTTTTTAGTTTTTCTTTTTTAGATTCTATTGATTTGCTTTTAATATAATTTATAATTTATCATTATGTTTATTACAACATCCTGCATTCAAATTCTTTCTCTAAATTTTTTTATTAGATGTTAAAAATTATATGAAATCAGAATTAAATCAATATTAACTATCGAGTTGATAATTAAGTTAAGAAAATATAGAAATGATTTTTTGTTACAAAATATACATATTCAAAATTTTAAGACTCTAATACTTTATGAAATCGTCAAAAATTCAATTACAAAATTTCATCTTAATGAAAGTGAAAAGAGTTAAGATAAATAAGGTATGCAACCGTAATAATGGAAGAGCATTAGATTGTGTGAGAGCATTACATAGAAATAATGCTGTTAACATGCGTTAAAAAGATTCCTATTTCAAAAAAGTTTCAATCTGCAAATTATTCCTAGTTGTATTAAACATAAATTTATTTACATGAAAAATACTCTTAATGAAAGGTATTAACGTTGCATTTTCCGATTTAATTCCACTTGATTCAGACTAATGTTCTAAAAAGAAATAAAAAAAATATTTTTGCAGCAGAATATTCTAACAAAATATAAAATCTTTTTTTGCAAAAAGTGATACTTGACAGTTGGTGTTCAAAATAATAATAATATTAATAATAGGAACGATACTAATAATAATAACAGCATCGATAATAATAATAATAATAGGAACGATACTAATAATAATAACAGCATCGATAATAATAATAATAATAATAGGAACAATACTACTAATAATAACAGCATCGATAATAATAATAATAATAGCAAGGATAATAATAATAATAAGATAAACAAAATAAAGAATATAAAGTACTCATCCGAGATCCAATGCACTGTACGTGGAACTAATTTATTCTTATGTCCAGGGCATAAATGCTTTTTTCTTATGACAAAAAAAAATATGATTAACATTTTGTAATGCATTTTACACATAACTTTCAAATTTTATTCTCAGTATGGGCAAGAATGGGTAGAGAGAAAGTAGCGTTATCGAGTTTGCCAACCATATAAAATAAATCTATGACTAATTTTCTGATTCGATGAACTCTGATATCCATTTTCTTCGCCTGTGTAGTTATTATAATTTGTAACATTTTGAAATTCCTTTCCTTATCTCTATTGTTAATTTGCCCTAATATGATGAATATGTATCAAAATTATTAAATAAGATTCTTCTGATGGATATTTTAAGAGAGATTCGCAAACTGTAAAAGTATTCAAAGCCATTATTTTGATAAATTATTCGTGCATGAAATGTCATGTGTCAGTTGCATATTACATAACATACATATATGTTTCATTTTTGTCATTTTATATGGCAGACGGAAAAGAATACCGTTTAACCTTCGTATTAGATGAAGGGAATTTTCAAATTTTAATATTGCGCAATATAAAGAAAAAAACTATATATATACTTTAATATAAGCATTTTCTAATTAGGAAAGTTGCAGAAATCATAAAACTGTAAATATTTTAAAGTGCCAAAAACAGCGCTTTTGGTTGAAGCGCGTTTAGATGAAGGGATTCTCAATTTTTTTAATATTGTGCAATACAAAGAAAAACAAAGCATATACGTACCTTAATATAAACATTTTCTAATTAGGAGAGTTGCAGAAGTCATAACACTTTCAATATTTTAAATAAAATGCCAAGAAAGCGCTTTTGTTTAAATGATATTAGATGAAGGGATTCTCAAGGTTTTAAATGTTGTTTGCAAGCAATTGAGTCAGTCATATTGTTATCAACTAGTTTTCAGAAAAAAACGCCTGCAAAAATCTTTTATACATTAGGCTTTTGTTACTTCCTCTTTTATGTATATTATTACTTTTTATAAAAAGTCGATGTTTGATTAATGCATATTTCTTTTCTGGAAATTCATCCGCATGAATTAAACTATTTGATTAAAATAGCTTTATTCTTCAACTGCTAGCATTTATTTAAAATACAACTCATGTAAATATTAAGTTAATAATTTAATAACAGTAATAGTTAGGGCACAAATTAAGTTACTGCTATAGTTTTTTACAATTACTATAGTGTGCTAAAAAATTTATTTTTTAATTTGTTATTCTAAGTCACAAAATGGCAAAAGGAATTTAAAACATTTGGAAGCAACAAGATATGGTTGAGCAAATTGCACAAAAATGAAATAAGATTTAATGAGTCATAGGCAATGTGGAATACTTAAGCTGATTCCTCAATTTCTTCACCAAGGATTAAATTTAAATGCCAAATTTGGATTTGACTAAAGAAATGGAATAAATATCGGTTAATCCTATTCTTATATTAGAATTTTATTCTTAGTTCTATTTTATATTAAATTTTCTTGGGAAGTACAGCAACTAATCTAGCAAAGTTGGCTTTTGAATTAGATGAAATATATAACATAATTTTAACTTGAAATTAAGAATTGCAGGAAAAAAACGGAACTGAACGTTTATGATAGACCATTCCTTCTTGTCTTTACTCCCTCTTATCCTCACTGGTCCTCGAATTGCTCACTTATCCTAGAACAGTCGGACATACAGACTTCCTCTGAATGGATTTCAGAATTTGACAGAAATCTACAAAATTGATCTTAAATCCATATATCAAAGTATATATAAGTAATCCTTATATCGAGTAGCTAAAAGTGTTTTCTAGTTATCGTATTCGAAGACAAATATTACGCCAAAAACGTAATTTAAGAATTCAGGGATTTCTAAATCTTGGCGAGTCTTTAAAATCTCTAATTCCAAATTTTTCACGATTTCTTACTTTCTCTATAATTCATGCATGAGAAAGGATAAAACTGGCCAAATAACTAAAAACATTGATAACACTCAAGTTTTGTGAAATATTAACTGTTAAATGGCGACTGACATTTGTCGTACACGTAAAAAAAATCGGGAATGAGCATTTGTTTCTATTTCATAATAGTATCAAATCTCACTTTCCATGCTTCTTTTATTTCAGTACAAAAAATTGTGATCAGACATTTTTTGGTCAAACCTAATGTCCATATGAATCGTTTGCTCGTACACTTAAATCATATTAAATTAGCAAATAATTTTTTTTATTTGAAAAGTTGGATTATAAATGGCTTATAATCAATTCTAATTTGTCGATGAGTAATTTTTTCTTATTGTTGCACTAAAATATATTTCTCAGTGTAGAAATTTGCCTTCATAGCAAAATCAAAAACTACAAGAGTTAAATTTTTTCTTAAAATCACATTTAAAATTACATTACATTACATAAAATTACATTCATAAAATTACATTGTTTACATTTATTTACATGATGTCATTTTAGAATTGCTCAAATAATTATCTTTGTTTATGTTGAAAGTGTTCTAAAATAATATATAAAAACAGGAATTTAAATCTCATTAGGTTGGATTGTATACATTACTACATGCTTAAATTTATGTAATGCAATAAAAATTCTAAAATATAGCAGAAAATAATTCATCTAATCTTCTTCAAACTTCCTATTATGTGACATCCAATTCAGTTTTTTTTCATTGATGTATTTCCGATTGAAACGACCAACTCAATTTTGCAGTTGTTACAGAATTATAAATCATAAACAAGTCTCAAGGGAAGACATCATTTTCAAATCAAATGGATAACAGTCTTTTGATTCGCGTAGAATACTCACTTAAAGCTTTCAAAATTCCATTTTTTATATCTCGACGATTTATTGTATGTCATAAACTGAAACAATTTCAGCTTATCTTCAATTTTTGCTACAGGAGGAAGAAGAAATTTAGAATGAGCATTAGGTATCCAATTTATTTGAAAATGACTGTAAAAGAATTTTGACACATGAGTTTCTGAATTTTAGTTTAATGTAAAAATGAACGCCAAACGTTGTTTATTGGCTTCCTTTTTCTCCTTAATAAACGACATAGGGACGGATATATGAATGAAATACTATTTTTCGGGAAAGGATCGTTACTTTTAGAAACATTTTTCTTGCTTAAAGTTTTCAAAATAACTCGAAAGGCCAACGAAAATGATGGTGCTCGTTGTAAAATATTAGGAAAGCGTTTGAGTTCTATTACTGATGTATCAGAAACATAAAATGAAAAATAACTGAAATTGGAAAAATGATTTTATGACAGCTATACCGCCATCAATAAAAAATAACAGTTGTGTAATCATTCTGTTAAATACTGCATACTGTACAATGCACAAATATTTGTCACAGTATTCTTCAAACAAATTATTTTTAACAAAGACTTTATTTGATTAAAAAATGATATCAATAAGCTGGATTTACTTAAAGATTTAGTAATTAACACAAGGTGATTCATATTGAATGGGGAAGAAAAATCACGTTGTTTATTTGGATAAATTAAATTTACAGTGACACTACAGTTATTCAAGTTTCTATAGTTGTTCTATAAGTGTCTCTCTGCAGGCAGGCCAAATGTCTATGCAATATTCCAATATCTAGACACTCTTGACAAAATATCCCTGTTTATGAATCTAAAAAGTTAGTTATTCATTCTTTCAATTGCATAGGGAAGTAGTCATGAAGATTTGTTTTTAATAAAACTTTATAGGAAAATATTAAAAGGGTTAAACTTGGGTATATCTCGGAGGAGAAGAAGGCAATGGCATATCGTTTGAACCTGTGATGTCAGCCCAGCGATGGGATATGTGATCGTTCTTGTATTGACATATGCCAAATGTTGTGGAGTACAGATTAACAGCAGAAAAAAGTCAGGAACCGTCAACTGAGGGAACAACAGAGAACATATCATAGCAAAGTAATGCTGTTAATCGATTTTCCAACAGAGAAAAAAGACCAGAAACAACTGTTTCTTACGGCTCACGGAACTTACCGTTCGGAGTATCACAAGGTTATTTGCTAAATTTCATACATTAATTCATTTCGTGTATGCGTTATTGGGTTTACATACATGCGGAAATACAGACCGACAGACGGTCAAACAGATTTAGTTCAGAATGTGATGCGAATCTACATTTTAGAGGCTGCACCTGTGTACCA
The DNA here is from genome assembly GCF_947563725.1 of Argiope bruennichi. Classification (NCBI taxonomy): domain Eukaryota; kingdom Metazoa; phylum Arthropoda; class Arachnida; order Araneae; family Araneidae; genus Argiope; species Argiope bruennichi. The sequence goes on along the minus strand of NC_079152.1, from coordinate 114,455,194 downwards.
AATTTACTATACCATGTCTGTGCGTTTGGGAGTTATTAAGTTCACTCGTAATCGAAAAACCAGACAGACATATGTTTTGAGGATAGATTTCATTGAAAATTTGATAGAAATCTACAAATTGTGCCGCTAATCCATACACCAAATTTCATCCATCAGCCTCAAGAGTTTTTTTAATTATCGTGTTCACAGACAGATTTAATGCCAGAAATGTATTTTATTTTTAGCTCTAGGAGGACTGCAACATGGATATTCGTCGAACTTTCATGCTTGAATTTTTTTTGAGGATTTCAAAAGGTCCTCTATATTTCTTATACGAGAAAGTAAATATCCCACACTTGGTGAGTAACTAAAACGGATACATGACATGAGTGACATGTTGGTTTTAATACAAATAGCAGCAGAATAAATTGTATGTAAAAATAAAAATAAAGCAAGAAGGATTGCATTTTTATTGAATAAAAATTTAGCAATTCATTAGAACGTGTCATTGACAAATAAATAAACTAAAGCATTTTTAAATTAAAAAAATCTAGGACAAAGTATTTTTCAAAAAGTAAGAAATTAATAGATTTCACTATAATTTTGAAAGCAAGAGTGTTAACTCATGGTGGCGCTTATAGTACCAGATTTGGCATCTATCATTTTGAAATCACAAATAGAGTGAATCCTTCGGATTCCGTTTCTTGAAAAAGCGGAACATCTCCGATGTGGATTGGGTTTGATGGTATTATTGGTCTAAAGTTTGGGAAAGTTTTACATTGAGACGATTAAATTATTAGGCTGCATTTAGTAAACTAATTTTGGAAATTTGTGGTTGTTTGAATTCATATTTTTCATCAATTTGTACACCACCCGGTCAAAAGAGTATTTATCGATTTAGTTTCCAGTTGCCTTTTTCAATGCAAGAAGTTAAAATTCAAGGGCATGATTTATATCAGGTTTATAAGCAGTATAAACAAAACTAATATAAACGAAACTAATAAGTAAACTAATAATAAACGAAACTGTCCAATAGTATATAAAAATATACTATTGGACATTCTGTTTTACATCTTACAAAAAAGTAGTGATTTTATTCCCAATAGAAAAATTTTATTTTACAAAATGCGAAAACACGTGAACAAAACTAAAACAAAGATTTGGATTGACATCCATAAACATTAAAAGAAATTAATTTCTTAAAGAGAGGAAATTAAAGAGAGAGATTAAAGAGAGAAATTAAAAAGAGAGATTCCTTTTCCCATATCAGTGGTTTGCTGATAGGTCATGAGGTCATGTAATAGAGATGCGATAAAGAGAGTAATCTTTTCTCTATATTGCAGAATGTCTAGGCAGGAAAGTATCATTATTGTTGCTTGCAATCTCTATAGGAAGGATATGTTTCAAGAAGACCTGCCACACACGGGTCACTACTAAGAAAGTATACAGCCTTATTTGTTATTGTCACTTAGCCACAAACAGCAGTAAAAATTCGAGCCCCTTCGACAAAAGAATAATTCAACTAACGATAAAAAGGAGGAAGTTATCCGAGTTATATCCCTTGTAGTGGTCATACCATTAATCACTGCTGTTAGTGATTTCATTGGTAATATACTAGAGTTATTTGAAGGAGGAATGAAGATATGTTGACCGATTCTATCCTTCTTCCAATGACCGCCTTGTGTTGGTTAGGAGGACATCAGTTGAGCGATTGGAATCAAGCTATCTTCGTTGTAGATACATTGAACCAGAAATAATGATTTGGGAAGAAACTTTCTATGACAGATACAATATTCCTATCGTTATCTCATATACCTTGATGGCGAATTTGCATTTAGACTAGTGATTTGACTGGGTATGCTGATGTTTTTTATGGCTGTTGTAGGAGACGTTCCCAAACAGGATAAATTCCTTTTCCCATATTGCTATTGCCACTTATCCTACTGTATAGAATGTCGATATGATGCTATGACCTGTAAGATCAACAAATCCTTATCACATCAGAAACAAATGAAACATTGTTGGACGGTAAGATATGCATTCAGCAATGATCAGTTTTCATCATGCATCATTATTTCAACAAATTGCAAATTGCAGCAATTGCAAACGCAACGCATAAATTGTATACTTACATTCAAAAAGTAAGCAGACTACATATTTTTGATATCGCACCACCATTTTACATTTAAAATGGCCCATCTTGAGCATAACTTAATTTACGACTTTGAAATTAAAGCCAAAATATTATGTTACCTATACTATTTTGATTAAATTTCATTACTCTAAGCTAATTTTGACTTGTAATTTTTTTTTTCATTTTCGATGAATTTTAATAGTTAATTTGATTTGGTAGCTCAATACATTTTTAATGGTTGGAACTCAACAAAATTTGGTATATTATTTAAGTGAATTTATTTCAGACACTTCAATCATACTTATTTCTATAAAACCTTTATGATATCTATAAATAAATGACATATATTCAGCAATAATCCTCTTCACTCAAATGATTAAAGAAAAAAATATGTAAATCTTTCAGTATAAATGTGAACAACTTACTAAGTTGGTCCTCGTCAACCGCGAAAGCTTTACAAAAGCGGTGCTGGCTTTAAATGTGAAATTTGCCTCTTCTGAATCTCACAACCCCCTCGAGTGCGGAAAAAACACACATACACACACAATGTACTTTTCGTTTCATTTAATATCGTTTTCTTTACAGCATTATCTCCATAAACAGCATTCATCTTTTTCACAAAACTTTGCATTTATGGTGCTAAAAAATCCTGCGAAATGCTGAAAACTGGCTGTTCGTTTTAAAACTTGAACTGAAATCTAATCCTATAATGAGGAATATACACAAATATGGGAGAAAATACGTACTTTTAAGAAAATATTTACTTTCTAGGGAGAAAAAAAGCGAATCGTTGTCTTTACAATGACCAGCCCGAAATACGAGTAACCATTCTGAAAAATCCTCTAAGAAGAATAAATGCCTAGCAAATTCAAGAAAAAAGATAGAAATTTATAGATTTAATATATTGACATTAATTTTCAAAGCATAGAGAGCATGTTCAACAATTTTACCGCTGAATTTTATGTGTATTAAGCGTTTTTAATGTCCATGACCGAATTTCTATCCAGGCCTTATTGGAAACAAGGAAGATGTTTCATCTTGGCATTTGGCATTCTACACTCTAAATATATCATTACGTGTATTATACGATTGCATATTTTCATTTGGCCCTTATCCAGTATATTTTTCCCAATTTATGGTGAAAAATTATAATTTAGAAAATTTCATCATTTTTGTACAGACAGGAATTTCGAGGGTAATGAATTTCCTTATATTAATCTATTAATAACAAGTTTTTAATATTGATAATTCGATATTTTAATCTAATAATAGTTAACTATTATTGTAGAGGTTACATAACTCTACTACCTGCTCTTTTGATACAACATATGGCGCTACTTTATTAACATCAAGGTGTATTTCCCATGATTCTTCTTGGGGGTCATTTTTAGATTGTTTTCTAAGTGAGTGTCGTGTGTTCTCATTTTCTTCTTTGTTTTGTCTTATGAAATGTGCAACTTGGAAAATAATAAAATAACTGTTCCTGAAACTCGTCTTTTATTTGCATCTACCTCATAATGTAGTTATAAAGAATCTCGTCTTTCTACATTATTAATCAAAATCTTGTAGATGCCGATGATACGACTAAAATTTTTTTCACAATCAATATATTATTTATATTTTACATTAGCAACATGAAAATGCTTTTAATTCTGGAGATGCCGAAAATAAATAGTGTTACGAACCTGCGATGCGGCTTCCCAGCATAGTGGGTTCCATAGGAGGTCCCAGAGCTTGGCGACAAACTTGGTGACCATTTAGCGACTTGGCGACGAATTTGGTGACTTTGGCGCTAAAATGGATTATACCCGAAACATCGAGAATTTTCCCGATCCGTCGAGTAGGCACGGAGATAAGCCTCGAACGTTCCTGATTGGTTGAGAGGCATCTAGCCCCGCCTCTTGAGACCTATAAAAGGAAGCAGCCGCAGCTTCCGGGCAGTCGTGAACCGGAGCGGTGAATTGAGAAGTCGGAAGCGGCAGAGCAGAGTAGTGTGAACCAGCGGTCAGTCGAGTGCTGAATTGAGTAGTCGGAAGCGACGGAAGTCGAATCGTGGACCAGTGGAGTCGGAAGCGATGGTGAAGAAATCGTCTTCCAGGGACTAGCTGTGTATACTGTTGTATGCTGCACGTCTCGGCTGAAGATAATCGTCTTCTGTGCTGTATATAGTTGTCGTCTTTGTGCTGCCTGTGTGTCTTCGTGTAAATAAACGTCATTATTTTATTTTCTACTGCCGCCTGCTGATTGAGTGTTCTCCACACCATATAACTCCCACTATCCAAACGAACCCGGAAATTTCGCAACAATAGGTTAAATCAATTATATCGGAACTAAGGGTTCTCTACAATAATAAAGTGGCTCACTTCAGATTAGAGAAAGAAAGGTAATGTGCCGGAACTCAATTATTCGTTAAGAAAATTTATCTTTTTCTACAATTGAGTAATTCCAATTAGAAGGAGAGTCAATAATATTTGTTATGATGATTTTGATAGCAGATTTAAAAAATTGCAAAACAATTACTTCTATCAGGAAAATGGATTGGAATCAAAGTATAAAATATTTTAAATGGCATACATAACACTCCAGTTTCCAGATCTTAATTTTTATTTTAACAAATAGAATAAAGACATAACCATGTTATGATACATTATACTATCTGGTTTTCTTTATTTCTTTTCAGACGAAATTACGCAATTAAAATAAAAGTGTATGAAAACTTATTTTGCATAGTTTACTATCAATATGGAAATAATTTATATTTTTTTCACTTTTACATTTAGTTGAAAATGCATTTAACGTCTTAAAAAGGACGAAGCAAAGCATATATATTTTGATGATTTATTTATTCTAAAGCTAAATAATGTATTATTCCAAATTCATTTTTTATTTATGAAATTGAAAAATAGAAAATACGTTATTACAGTTATCGGAGATAGAAAACAAAGAAAGAAGCAAAATGGTTGTGTAAAATATATTATTATGATTGAATCATCAGATAACAGAATAAAAATCATCAGATAATCAAAATCGTCATCAATTTATAAAATAGATTTTTAACAAAAAAATAAATAGTAAGGCAGACTATTTCATAATGCTTATTTCAAAATTATGAATACAAGAATAAAAGTCAATATATAATATCATTTGATGCTTATTTAGATTTTAAATACTAGTAAAAAAAACCTCGATATTTGACAAGAAGCATTCAGAATTTTATATGCTTCTTTAATGCTTTGTCAGTTCTTTAAATAATAAGATGATAGATAGCGTAACCGTTTTCTTCTTTCTTGATTAGGAAAAATTTAATTTTTTTATAAATGATATTCTTTTAGTTTTTACAAGTCTTGAAATAAATAATAATTTATTAAATATTTTTCACATTTAAAAAAAAATAACGTTAAGGCGAAAATTTAAAAAAAAAATAATGTTTGTAATTAAAATATTAGTTAAAGATATTTATATTACATTTTCTTTGTTACTGTTACGAACAAGTGTATATCACAACACAACGAAAAAGGTCTTCTATCTTATGATTGTTTTGTCTTACAGTATAGGCTCAAAACTTTTTTTTTTACAAAAAGATAATTAAATTCACAGTTTTAAATTACTCCGATAATTATAAGTTACTTTTTGATCTTCATTTGACACTTTTTTTATTTTTCGGACAAAAAAAAGATGGCATTGTTCATTATTTCTGCTGAAAATAACGCAATTTTCTTACAAAATGAATGAATTAAATTACTGTTAACTAATAACAGTTAATAAAATTACAAAAAGTGTATTATTTATAATTACCATATATTTTTTGAGGTCTTAGTTTGTAAAATATGTTCATTTAAAGAAAAGCTAAATTCCGTTAATGGAATAAAAACATGCTTATTTCCCTTAAGAATCATGCTTAAGAATAATGTAAAGGAATAATCTGCAGAACTACACATATGCTTTAACAGACAAGCTACGACTTATAAAAATATGCTTTTACGTAATATAAATTTATAGTTTATTTAATAAATTTTCATTTTTAAAAATTCAGAGCTTTCTATGGCTTAAAATTAAATTTAACAGTTTGAAATTGACTGGTCTTTATTGCAAAAATTGCAGAATTTTAAGAACAATAATCATATAACAACAAAAAAGTTATTTCCCATTTAAAATTAAAATTAAAATACTGATTGAAAAATATTTCAATTAATATGAAAGAAATTAACAATTAGACAATGTTTGTTTCTTTTATCTGTTTTTTTTTTGTCATATTTATATAATAAGAGGCAAAGTATTTAAACTGCTTCACCTATAACATGTGGAAAAATAACTAATTTTTAATTGCCTTTATTTACTTACCTGAAGTCTTATAGTTATGGACAAGTCATTTATTTAAGTAAAAATATTAGACTTGTGGCCTTTCTTGCAAAACAACAAAAAAATTCTATTCAGAGCAAAAGAAGTAAAAGCCAGGTGTTACAAGATAAAAAGAAATTAATAAAGATTTAAAGGACTTATCGGGCGTTAAAATTACTTTTATTTAAATTTTTTATCTACATTTACGATAGCTATGTGCTTGAAATCTGGCTGTCATGTATCGTAGTTTTTGTTGTTTTAAAAAATTCTCCAGTTGTAACTTTTAAAACAAAGAATTTACTACTTGGTCATATAAAGAATATTAAAAAAAACATCAATATTTCATAGTAAGAAAGTTTTTCAATTAATGAAAATGAAAATAAATATTAATTATGTTAATTACGTGGCACAAAAGCGTTCCTTTATACATTTTAGTTAAAAACGTAAAAGAAAATTTAGGAATTAATGCATAGCTGCCATCTCGCAGTAGAAGCTGTTTTAAATGACAGTTTGTGAATGTCGCTGTTTTACCACCATCTTTTATAATCGCAGAAGCTTTAATTTATTACTTAAGCGCTAAATGCGAGAAAAAGTATTTCCTTGGAAAATTGCTGATAAATGGTACCTAAATTATGGAATCGCTTTAAAAATCTGGAAATTTCGTTGTACTTGAAGAAAAATTACTCTATGAACTATTATTAATTGTCCAACACCTGTAAGAGAAATGCATAATGAAATGTTTGTGAACGAATCATTAATTCACTAATACGGCAAAATTTAAATTCTTCTTCCTCTTCTTCAAAAAAAAAAAAAAAAAAAATCAGCTAAATTATGAATAAGCGAAGAAAAAGTCGGCACCTTATTCAAAATTCGCTGAAATCTGTGAGCTGATATTTGCAGTGATTAATTATCTACTCTTATATAAAATGAATGACAAAGAAATTAATTTATTCTTAAACTTATTCATTATAATTTGTATATAAGCAATATTTTGCTGTAAAAAATTCATATGAATACTAATTTGTTTTCCTGTTGAATTTGAAAATTAGTTGTATTCCCCCCCCCCCTTAAAAAACCTTTTATTTTGTTTTGTTTCGTCATATAATACGAAACATAAAAATTAAAATAATTCCATTTTTTTTCACGTTGTACTCTTTCGCAAATTTCTATCTATAGCAATTTTTATTAATTATGTTATTTTGCTTATAATCATCTAATCTAAATCCTTCATAATTTATCCAAACTATCATCTTTTAAAAATTTTTTATCATGAATTTATTTGTCACTTGATGATTAACAGATTCAAAAATATTATAATATAAAAATGATTTTAAAAATTTGAAACTGCAAAAAAAAAAAAAAAAAAATGTTCTTTTAACGGCATAATTATAATGGTCAGACAAAGCAATTGACATAAAAAGATATTTCAAGTTAATGGATTAAAGGAGGAATTTTCTATTTTGGTCATTTCTTAGTAAAACATTAGAATATTCTTGAATATTCTTCTTACCAGATATGGTTAGAATGTACCATACTTCGAAGTGTTCTATTCCACTAAGAAATAATGTTTAGATTCTTAATTATTCATCCAATGCTATACCTGTTTTTACTCTTTTAATTAATTTTCTTTTTTATGAGTTATGAAATATTTAGTAATTTATCTATTGAAGGGCATTAACAATAAATAGAATTTGAAACAACAAAGAGATGTTAAGATTTTTTTTTAATATTTAAATAAAACTCTATGGGAATTTTTATGCATTTAATCTGTTAACGTTTAGTATTCTAGTTACAGTATAGTTTATAGTTATTTCCGTTCTTAAACCGAAAACATTTGATTATTGTTTTTATCTAAGAAGTTAGTATTTATTAGGAAATTCCAAATAATTATCAACTAGCGTGTACTAGGCATTATACAAATTTTCATATGTCTTATTTCATCTAATTTTTAAAATATTAAAATAAATTCGAACATAATTTTTTTAAAAAAAAATAATATATTACAACAATTTTAATACGTATTTATAAAGACAATTCTTAAAATAAATATTTACTGCTTTTCAATAATTTATTTTTTAAAAAAATCCCATGTTTTTCTTTCCGAAATTTAACTTAATTACCTTCATGATGTTTTTAAAACGATTTAAAAGAAATTTTACCACTATATATCTTTCAGATTAAGTTGAATGTAACGTGCTAATCGATGGCCATACTTAAGAAATTTCCTATCGTTATTTTACTTCACATGGTACTTGGAGCTAATCTTATTTCTATGTTCTTTTCAGGTTTCTCAAACGATTGTTTTTTTAAATGTAACTTGCTCAAAATTTGGAAATGAAATTATGCGATTTTAACTCTAATCAAAATCAACTGATATTGAGACTTCTCACTTTCAATAAATACTTATTTACTGTCAAAAATACTCGTTTCGATATCTTAGAAACCGAGAAAGTTATTAAAATAATAACGATGGTCTTGAATATGTCTTATATCTATTATCTTATTTATATCTTATATCTATTAACTTAATAATAATTGTTTGCTTCAGAACTTTAATAATTTATGAAGAGAGATTTAATATAACATGAATCTTTAATGAAAGAAACATAACATTTTTGAGGAATACAGTTGCATTCAATACTTTCGCTAATAATCATGAAGAACTTTTAATCATCATGAGTTATCACCAATTTTAAGACATTAGAATAGATCAGTCCAATATATATATGTATAGGACTGTGATCCAAGAAATAAAAATTTTCGTATAAAATATTTCATTCTGTATTCTATATTCATCATTTCTATTTTATTTGCAGTTTGGTTTACACCAGTTTGGAAAAAAAACTTTAGTAATTCCACTGCATAAAAAATATATGATATAACTTAAATTTGTAATTTTTATGAATAAAAGAAAACGTTTCTTAATATAGTACTGCTTGAAAATATTTTTCCGTTCTCTGTCTCGCAACAAATATTTTTTATTTTTATAAAATCTTTTAATAATTTCAGAGAACATATATATATATATGTTCTCTGAATCAGAAATATATATATATATATATATATATATATATATATATATATATATATATATATATATATATAAAACCCAGCGAGAATGGTCTTTTCTAAACTTTCTCGCAACACCCTCTAATAATTTTGTCTTGCCAGATATTACCTTGCTTGGAATTGGCCGCGCAATAGTTATAAAATATCAACCTCTGGGAGAATTTACCTTTTTTATAAAAATCTATTGAAGAATTCTGGGTTAGTTTTTTGGCAATTAATTCCTGGCATGCGGTTAATAGTATCCGAAAATCAAATTTGTAGTTTTCTTTTTCCAAATTTTTAAAATTTTTCCCAACCGATTGAAGCAAAGATTTAACGCAAAACTGCACTTGTAGTCACAAAATCCCATACTTCATTTGATGTATTTAAATCATTTTATTTTTTACTTATCTTGTTAACATGTTTCTGAAAGTACATACCGACATAGGGTCAACCTGTGGTTGGTTTTGTTTACAACTTTGATAGGTGTTTACACTATAGATTTAAATCTGCGTTTTTAAATTTGTCTATCTATCTATCTTTTTTGCAGTTATCGTGTTAAATAATATTAGAAAAGACAGAATGTTTCTGAACAGATTTTATTTAAAATTTGTTAAAAATCAGCAAATTTAACATAAAGACCATATACTGAATTTCTTCTGTCTAGCTCAAAGCGTTTTCGAGTTGTCTTTGTGACAGGCAAACATACCGACAAACGGACAATTACCAAAAAAATGTGTTTTTCGATCTCAGAGATATCTGAAACGCGGAGATTCTTCAAAATCTCGAGTGACGAGTTTTTTGACGATTACTATACTTTCTCTATAGTCCCCTACACGAGAAAAAAGATGGTAACACAATAACCTTTCTAAAATATTAGAAAGATAATTTGATAATTCCATTGTTTTCCTACAAACTGTTTATCGTAAGCATGATGCTTAAAGAAAATAGAAAAAGATTACAAGCGGAGTAGCAAACAACGATTTGCTACTGTTTTTTTGATACAAGAGAAAATCGTTGTTTAATGGTCTGTGGAGTCATTATAGAGGTAGCCAGGTATATTTTGCTCTCTGGTGAAAGAAATTGGAGGGAACATATGTTGTAAACCTAATGTAAAGGAAATATTGCCTCTTATGCAAGTAAACCAAATATGATCCAATTTTTTTTTGTGCAATATTGTGCTACTCTTATACTGAATTCTTATACATTCTGCACTAAAACTATTTTACAAAATAAATACATAAATTCAGCAAAAAAATATTTATGTAATGAGGTCGTATAATTTTTTATAATGTTGGGAGAAAGAAATAACAAATAAATAGATTTCACATTCATAGTACATGATATATTGTTAAACTGGAAGACAGTTAAAATTATATGATATATGATAGTAAAACATCGATACATAGTTTAATTATCTATTTTTTTATTTCTCATAATTTTCTCGTTTATGGTATTAAAAAGTATTCATATCACAAGAATCATCAATTAAGTCATAAAAACCCTTGAAAAAGATTTACTGCATCCAGAAATAAAATAAAAAACAACAACATATTAAGCTTGTGTTGCGATTTATCAATAAACAATTCATAATTGAATGAAAATTTATTTCATTTCCTATACTAATCATTCATTCACAAAGAAAATCTTATCTTATGACCTTATTACTTTAAAGTCATAGGTTAATAAGTCAAAGCATATGATTTTAAACTAAAAATAAACCTACTTGCAACTCACAAGTATTGGAATCATTGGATTCTGGATTAATGAATTTACTATCCTGATGCATGTTTCAGTCTGAATCTAATAATTCGTGAATTGTATCTTTAAATTCCCAATTAAAAAAAAAAAACTTAAAAGAGAAAAACAGAGTTGGAGAGAGATTTAGAAATTACATTTAGCAATGTTTGAGAGATTTGAGACTATATTAACATCGCACTTTTTTCTTATTTTTATGTGACTTATTCTACATAATTGACTGATTTTTTTGCACTTAGTTAATGCATTATGTCATACTAAAACAGCTAAAAACATTACAATTTTCAAGTTCAAAAATAATAAATAATATCAAATTTAGATAAATGCCATTTGATGCGGAACTTGAAATTTAGAATATTGCATTTACATATTATTTAAGAATAAGAGCTTTAAAATGAAATTTTCCAACCACATGCAAAAGTAATATATTTCAGACGATTTTAGTAATATAAAGCATTTTATATCTTCCCCGAACTGGATCCAAGCGTAAAAAAGGTTTACTTTATTTAAATGTATATCTACAATTTATGTTTAATTAATAAGGTTGAAAATTATTAATAACTCTCGTTTTACTCAAGAAGTATTTTTTTAATTATTTGTTTCGAATCATCATTGGATTCTATAAAAGAATATTTTAAAAGTTTCATGCATCTTATATAATTTTCTATCAAGACAACGTGAAATGTTACCAGAATATACAAATAACTGGTGTAATCCGGATATTCAATTAAATAAAACATGAAGTCAAACAATTCAAATTGAAACTAAAATAATAAGCATCCAAACTGCCTTTCTTTCCTTATAATGAATTACATTATTCACTGGAAGTTACAAGGCGCGACTATTTTAAATCTCCTATGTACACCGGAGAGGAAAAATAATTACTTGTTGCATAATTGTGCTACCTTTGTGAAATTAAGTAGGATTAAAAATCATCTCCTGTGACTCTTTCAGATATAATAATAAATAAATTTTGCATTTGCTCTATGCCCTCGGGGTGCTGATAATTGTTTTGAACAAAACATTCTGTGCAATGGAATCCTTAAATTTTGCATTAAATCAATAGAAGTGTGACGACAAAGCCTCGGCTTATGACTTTATTCTATTTATTCAGATAAAATTCATGACTTGTTTCGGAAATGGTTCTGGGACCATTGACTTTCTTAACGTATTAAAACGATTATTTATTTCCAAATACATACAAAATGCCAGATGGTGTTTGAAAGGAAACATTTGACATTCCTAAAATGTTATATTGAAATGTTCATATCCAATACTTCTTGAACAATTATGCTTCGACATTTCATTGATTTTTTTTTCTTGAGAATTACAAACCTATAATTAACTAATTGTGATTGAATATTGACATAGAATTCATTAATTTAATTGATATTTAGCATAATTTAAGTAACATGGCTAGTAATTAATACTTACATTAGACAATTGAATTAACTTGGAATTCATCGTCTCATTTGGAATCAGCTACAGCAGTACTTGAACTTCCTTTAAGAAAAAAATTAAAAAACTCGCTATTTTTGCTATTTTTTCATTAAATTGTTTGAAGAATTTTCTAATAAACTGTAATTTTAGTCTGGAGCTTTCCTTCATTGTTAAGTAATATTTTTAATAAATATTTTCAGATTGTTGCTATATTTATAATTAAAGATTGACTTCATAAGAGCAACGATCTAAAGGATTTTAAATACTGTTCCTTTTTAAATAGTGTTGGAGAAAATGTTTTTGTACTAGTAAGATAAAAAAATTAGGGTGATACATGGTATAATGAATAGAACCATGTAAAACTTTCAGAGTATTAAGTGCTACATTTCTATCAAAAGTTGAAAATTAAAAGTATTCAGATGATGAAACTATTAAGAACTACAATAAATATTTAATTGAAAATTTCAGCATCCGTCCATTTCTGTGAGTCACCAGACCTTCAAAGATGGCTGGTTACGAAACAAATCTGTGGTTGTGATATCACATTTTATGTTTTATACTATGCTGAAGAATAATGGGAATACATTTTTGGTGTTTATAATTTTGGTCACAATATACAAAATTTCATTTTTTTTATTTTTTGAATTTTTTAGTTAAACTATTTTCATACTGATGAATGTCCAGACTGACAGACGGTTTACTCATTGAGAGCATTAGTACTGTTACAGATCAATAATTGTAATAATAAAGTCTTATTATAAATTACATTTTTTATTTCCATGTGTTTATGAATTACTGCATGCCGAGGCACTAGTACAAAGAAACTTATTCAATGCAGCTAGATATCCTTCAAAACTTGATAGAAATCAATAACTAGACAAACAAAACAATTTTTTAAAACATTGATCAATTTTCATCAATATAGTTTGTCATGGTTTTTTTTTAATTTTCACAGCTCAGAAGAGTCGAAAATAAAAAAAATTTAAAAAAAAAATTCCAGAAACTGAATGTTTTTGATAATAACAATACGTCTCTTCGTCAATAAAATAAAAGTCGAACTGTTCTTAATTCTGACTCAATTATTTTCGTTCATTGTTTGGGGCAAAATTGAGATAACTTCTAATTTTAAACCATATAAAAACAAATTAATAATATGAAAAATATCGAAAACAATGGCAGTTTTTCTGCATAGGCTATCTTATATGAATTCACAGTTGCATGTCATGTATTCAGCTTCCTCTATCAGAAGATAGAGGAAGATCAGAGGATTAAATACACATTTCAAAAGAGTGCCTATTATTGTAACTGCATTTCTTCAAAAAGTTTATAGCCATAAAATATTTTAATACACGAATCAAATCGACATAGAGACTACGTGCTGATTTTTAGAAAATCAATAATCAAATAAAAAAAAGACAGACAGACTTCCCTTTAAAGGATTTAGACTGATATAATACCACATTGAGCCTACATTCCTAACTATATACATTCATCTCATTCAATTGCAGAATTAAATTCACATTAAATCTGGTAAGTATGATTGTCATCCTTACGATATTTGTGTGTCGGAAGGGTTTGATCTTCGTTCACTGACATATACCAGAAAAATATTTTCGTCTATTCAAGGAGATCTCAAATGTTGCTTTTCATCGAATTTTGAATCAGGACTATTTTGTGGATTGCAATCCTTTCTAATCGCTTAATATTATACAAATATCAATAAAATATTATTGAATTAAAAGGTATAAACAAGTCTTGAACTACTTAGGAAACTTAATACTTTTAGGAATAAAACTAATTTAAACTTACGCTTTTAGGAATAATTCTAATTCTAATATGTAGGACTATTTTGCAATTATAATCTTAAGAGATTTGTCGTTAATATTATTTCTCTTTATTTATGTGATATATGTTTAAAAATCTAGAAAAAAACTAATATTATCCTAAACATTGCTTCAATTGGGCTTTGCTTCATTCCTGACTTATTCTAAGGCGAAGCGATATTACATCTAAATATTCTAATGAGACACAGTAAAATTACTGATGCATCTACATACCACGGCATTTACATATCATACTTATAGCAACCACACTTCAAGCTTAGAAACAATATCCTTTAGAAATTAGACAAACTACTGTGATGCACACAGTTGACTTAGAGGTACAGAGAAATGGCTGTTCGTACCCAGTGATGGTACAGTGTTTGGATTCTGAAGCAGAATACTTCCTGTAACTTCAATCGTATTAAAAGCACAACAAGGTAGATCATTAGAATTTCAAATGATACATTCTGTGTGGAACTCTACTCTTTGATGCAAACAAAGACAGAACATACAATCGATGGACAAACAGGAATTTCAGAAGTAATTGAGAGTTTAACATGGATATTTCAAGTTAAATAATCCATATGCAGGCAATAGTTATGCTATGATAAAATTTGTTTTTGATGTTATGAAATTGAACGGCAACATTCTTATTTCTAATTAACAAGATATGAATGATGTGTTTACTATGAAATAATGAAAATAATGAGAGTTTAGACATTTCTTATGAAATCCGATTTAAATGCACATGTTTAAAAATGCATTTAAAAATTTATCCTTTCAATTAATTTTTTTTTTATATTTCGTTGATAATCACATTAATTTAGATGTGGCAATCAATATTACAGTTCGATAGATTATTTGTATTTAAAATCAACAGAATATTAAATTTGCCATATTTTACCGCCAAGAAAATTTGAAAACAAAGATAAATGTTCATAAACAGATCTTAAAGAGATAAGCCAATTTTTTACTAATTCGTTGCTGTGTTTGTTTATTGAAATATCATGTGAAAAGAGAAGACACCTGTTAATCTCCAGAGATACATTTTATTATTCTTTTTTGACTAAAACCCTATTTTCGTTAAATTTGTGAGGTTCTTGCAATGCTGAGTTATTTCGCTTATATGAGTATTATTGGAGATTTTTGTTGAATAATGACCAAACATTAAGCTATTAATACTGCTGAAACGCATGTAAGCCATTAACGTATGTATTACTTGACAGATAGTACATTTGTCTTGAATTCTATAAAGTGATATTAAATGAGACCAAGGAAGTGAAATTTTTCTAAGGTATCCATACTTTTTAAAATATATGTAAAAATGTGTATCTTTTTACGAAGTGCTTTGATCATAAACTAATGTTATTTATTATATTAACTAGTTTGGATCTTATATTTCTTTCAGAAAAAAAAAGGTTATTTTTTTATATATTACTTTGATACTTTTGAGAAGGTATGGTAGTGTCATTTTTTACTGAACTAATTAAATATTTTGCTAAGGGGGTTTCCTGATTTTGGAAAGCTAATATGTTTCAAAATTCTTAAGATCATCATATTAACCTCAACGCCATTTCTAATACAGATTGATTTCCAAATATCTGATCTACATTTTTGACTGTCATAATCTTTACATGAAGGTAATAATTCTCCAAAGAACGAAATAGCAGTGGAAATTGTTAGTTTTGAAGTCTCACTCGTACCAAGCATAATGCCCTAAAAGACATGGAAGCCCGATAGCAAGGAAATAAAATATCACAAATAATGAATTTAAAAATAAAAATGACCCACAATTTAATGAATAAAAATTTAAAATTGTGTGAATTTTGTATTACATTTAGAGCAATTATTCCTATGAGATTTATTAAAGATTCTTTGACTTGAAAAATATTAATAATACTTACCTTAAATTATTATTATATACTTATTATTAGTATATTTATTAAACTCCGTGGAGGAAGAATACTATGTAGTGCTAGTCTATAAATCAGTTATCGTTTTAGGGGGTTTATAATAAAAGTGATAGTTTGTCTCTCTATTTGCTATTACAAAGGTAATTCTTTTAGTGGGTATAATAGGGAAGATAGTCAATGGCCATTTGGCAACACTCCTAGTCCATAGTTACTATTATGCTACCTCTGTCATTCAATATTATCCCACTGCCTAATCACTTAGCTGTTGCCATTTATGGTTACTTCTCTTCGGTGCAAAAATAGAGTTTTCAGATTCTTGTAGAATAGAAGTTAACCATTTAAAGAAAGAAATCGCTTCTTCAATTTTATTTTTTAATTATAGTTTGATTATAAATAAAAAAGAGATGGTAATTATTCAATGGAAGAAAGAAAAAGGCAGAAAGAATAATTATTTTTAAAAAATCATATTAAAATTTAACTTAAAATTAGTAAGATATTTATAAACAGTAATTTAAGATAATGTTTTAATGTTTAAATTATTATATCAGAAAAATGCAGATAAAAGAAAAAATGCGAAAATAGTCAATTTATATAAAAAAAAATTGCCTAAAAGTACAAACTTTTTAAACTATGAGGAGTAGAGAATTAAGAAAATTTCCGAAAAGGGGCATAATATATGTTTGATTGATTTATTTCCACATCCTTACAATATTGAAGCGTAAAATTTTCTTTTAGTAATGTAAATAAAATCAGTAATGATATTTTATTCAACAAATTGCGAATTTATGGAATACTTTTTATGAATAAGTTTGATATCTTTATTTACAGACGTACAATATTGAAAATTAAACTGCCAATTAACAAAGTTATAAAAAGTACGACACATATAATCTTATTAGACTTGTTAGAAAGAAACTAAAAAAAATTCTAATTATGGTGGCAAAATCTTAAAACTCATTTCAGAATATTCATTTTATTTTTTCCCTCTCCAAAATAAAATGAAATTTATTGCTCTTTTGTATTAAATTTATTTGTATGAAATAATGTATAATTTGAAATTAAGTTCTTAATTTTTTGAATCCTCTTTAAATCCAAAAATTTAGAAAGTCCAATAACTTTAGAAGATTTAATATATAAATTTTGCAATAGATGAGATGTATATACACGAATCAAGCTGTTAAAATACTTGATAATATCTTGCGACATGATAATACTCCTTTCAATTATTGGAAAGGAAATTGAAGTGAATTTAAACTTTACATACATAATTTAATCTAAGGATGAAGGTTCCTTAGCATTTCGTAAATTATACTCATCTTCCTATTCATGTCTGAAAATTAATGTTTAATTTATCTTCTTTTCAATTAGCCAATATATAGAATATTAACTTCAAATGAAGATTTAAATTCACTTGGGAGCTTTGACAGGCGTTAATGCCATATGCGATTAAAGATCATTATGTTAAAATTTGGCTGCTAGATATATTAATCCTTCTCTTGTGTTTCGTCGTATAGTTTGGATTTCTGTGTCCGCTCAATTTTAGCAGCTTCATTATTTTTGTCAAAGTACAGAAATTTTGATTGCTCTGGATTCACATGGAAAATCTAGGAAGATTTTATGCTATTTCTAAGCAATTAAAGTCTTGATCGCAGGACAAGTAATATGAGATTTACACAGATTAAGTTTATTTATCATATAATTGTTTAATAATGAAATGCAAATATTGAATATTCTACATCGAATCTTTCAAATGGATGTATAGAAATACATTTATTTATGAAAGAAGCCAGAAGGAATCATAATTTAGATTTGTAGTAAGGCAAATAGATCTACTAGAGATATAAAAAGTAACCAACTCATCGACACATGTATGTGAGGAATGTATAATTCCTTTTTATATATTTTTACTAAAGGGTGCTACGAAAGTTGACTTTGATATCTTTGTAACTTTTCTTTGATTAACTTTTAATTGGAATTCGAAGTGTTAATATAACACTGTCTATAAGCTATTTGTATTTCAAAGATATTCGCGCATTGAAATGTTTTTGTTGTATAGATTTTTTTCTTTGTGGTTATGAAACATTTATCTGGAATGAACAGCTACATTATTCATTTGACAAATCATAAACTGCTTGGATAGAAATACCTATAATTGTTGCCTAATGCTGTTATGAAAGAATACGTTGAGCGAAGATTACCAACCTCTTTAATTAGCTCTGCTAAGCTAATTAGTTAAAAAAATAAACCGGCTAAAACTAAAAGCGCTAAAAAAAGCAGTATTAGGTTTTGAAGAAATTATATCATTAACATGTTAGATATGTTAAAACCAGAGCATTCTATGCATATTTCCATGGATTGCAACTATGTAAAGAATTGAATATGAAATTGATTTCTTGATTTTTTTACATACATTTTTTATTTTCTTTCTATATTGTTTTTACAGTTTTTTGTTATAAATGAAAATATTTCAGTTGGAATGTTGGTGACTTTATTTATTTTATTTTCGGGTCTTTCAGCTGATTCCTTGAACTTTGTACATTGATTTATGTTTATTATATTGTGACCACTTTTTAAAAATAAAAATTGTTTAAAATAATTGCATTTATTAGTCTTTATTCAATTGCAACCCAATTTTACTAAGGAATTTTTTTATAAATTTCTATTTTGCAATAATATATATTAGAAATATGCGCGACTTTTCATGCTGGTACAGAAGGTGACTCGCTTGAAGTTTCAAGACGAAATGAAAAGAAAACAAAACATTTACATGATTAGGCATAAAAAAAAAGAATGAACAGTTTATTATCAGATATAATCTGAGAATCTATTGTCTTTCCCAACAATAATTAAAAGATTTTGCAAATAAAAAAATTAAAAAAAAAACACGGTATGCTATAGAAATTAACTATTCACGGCCTCACGCTTGAGAAATCAGTTAATTTTATCCTAACAAGTGGCAAATTTAGTTGATATTACCACCGACAAGTAGTTCTGTAGGCGATCTACAAAAGGCTTAGTTAAAGCGAAATATTTTAAAACTCCATTCTCTTACAGAAAGAGGTTTACAGCACATCTGAATAGCATGTGCTATTCAGATTGCTGATTCACTGCGCCAAAATGTTCTTTTTTTTGTTTGGAACAGCGAATTCTTATTGTTTTGGAAGGAATGTCACAGTTTTCTAAGGAAAGGACCATAAGATAATGCAATAAAAGCTCTGTTCCGAAAATTCGAACTATTGAGGAATGTGAATGTTGACCATATTGCAAATGTCAGCTGCCCACGCGTTTCAGTTAGTGATTCGAATGCTAAAGTCATACAGAAAATTATATTTCAGCGGAATTTCGTTATCTCCGTTTGCCGTGTTACATATCATTCTGGAACTCTGAAGAATGATCACGTACCGTCTCAAGAGTCACAGGCTTGAAATATTAAGTACTATATCTAGTCTTACCAACTCTTGAGTTCGAATGTCATTAATACATGTTATAATTTCGGGTCTACTATGCTGTAGCTTGTAAATGAGTGTGAACTCTATGTTGGCAACATGTGATTGTAAGACGAAGCATATTTTCACCTTGATGGCCATGTTGATAAGCGAAACTCGTGAATTTGGGAACCGAAGATCTTCATATTGCTAAATTTTGTCCATGTATTTCCACAATAATAATGGTCAGGGTTGCGGTTTCCTCCAAAGGAACAATTGACACATTTTTTCAAGAGGAATTGGTAAATACTGCAGATATCTTGGGATTTTGGAAGAATATGTGGCGATCCATACTGCTCTTGAAGGACCGTCCGAACGTTTCCCAGTTCATGCAACATGGTGCTGGTACACACAGAAGGTCTACAATATTTGATTTCTTGAGTGAACATTTCACTGATAATGTAATTTACCTTGGATTACGATATGTATACAGAAGGTGAAATGACATGGCCATTTTATTCGTCAGGCCTATCTGGTATACCGCCAAACCCCAAGCAAGTGCGGAAATTAAACAGCACGTCTGTACTGCATGAGAGAAAATTTCAAACTACCATGTTTGTAAGGATGTCTAGAAATTTTTTGACTCAGAGTGCACCACATTGTTTCAGAAAATGGAAGTTACATCAGACATTTTTTAATTAATTTATTAATTAATTTTTTTTTGCAACAGTCTTTGCAATATTTTCATTTTGGTTTTTATTTTTCCTATTTTACTGCGCCTCTTATCGATGGCAATGCTAATTAAATTTGCAATTGGGTGGAATAAAAATACCCCGATTTCCCAAGCGTAAGGCCACAGACGATACATTTCTATAGTATTTCATCTTTTTGTTTCTTCATTAATTTTCAAATTCCATCAGTCATAGTGGGGGCCACTCGGTATCAAAGCTATTGCAATAACGTAATGAACCCTTGTTCTTAAACTTGCCTTTCCAATACTTTTTCAAGAATAAAACATTGTTTTGTCATTTTTTAAGTGATAGAGTAAACTAGAATTCTACATCCAATCAAATACTTTGAAGCTCCTTGGAATGTTTCGATAAACATCTGGAAAATACATTTTCGTTAAACTGGAATTTTACATTCTTTTCCTTTCTTTGTTTTCAAAATTATAAACAGTTTGGAACACTGGGAAATTAGTGTAAAAAATTTAAATAAGAATTAATAATTCAATTTAAGATTCTTAGAATTTAAGAAATATAAATACAAAGCCTGAATTTATATTTAGGCTCAGTGTAACCTTTAAATAAAATAAAATATATTTTGTTACCTTAAAAAGGTTTATTTAATTCCTCATACAGAAAATATTCATAAAAACAAATAAGAATAAGAAATAATAAATAATCTATAAAACTGAAAAAAAATGAAATAAGAAAACATTGCACTAAAACTATGGAATAGACAAACAAACACAAACACAAGAATCGTTAATCAAAATTTATTAGCAAGAAAAATTAAAATATCCTAAACTTTCTTTTATACACAAACTCATTTCATATTATATTGGCAATATTATTTGTGAACATCCATAAGATTGTTTTTCATTACACATACAGAAATATCTTAGCTACGAAAACGTGTGTATATTACTTCCCGATAAAACTATCTTGATAATAATTTTCCAGATATTTCCTGCCTTAAAACGTTCGCATACGACTGAAAAAATGTTATTTTTAAGCGATTTAAATAAGCTAAAAATTTTTACTGATAGTAGTATATTTGTATAATACTGTCACTTCAGTCACTTTGACCTCTTTTTGGCGCATATGAAATGTTTTACTCAGTTTTGACAGAAAGCAATTTTGTCCTTTCTCAAACTATCCTTCCTTTTATTGATGTTTTTCGATTGTAAACAACCTTATCTGCAATGTGACTTTTACTATACTTTCAAATTTTATACTTCATTGAGACTAAATTGAGAATTTGATTCGAGAGATTACTTTATGATAAAGATTTCATTTCGAAATTTCAACGTCTCCAGTTTATTTTATACAGAAGCACATATTTATATTTTCTTGTTGTTTATGGAAATATATAAAAATCAGAATAAAAATGGAAAAAAAAGTAATGGTTGAATTTTTTGTTAATAATCTATGTATGAGCATTGAAATCAGTGTTTTGTATGATTTTCAGAATGTTAATTATGGTTGCAAATTCAGGCAGACACTCAGTTATTAAAATTTTAATAATCTAAATTTATTTAATAACAAGTAAAAAATTCAAATACAGAATGAATTTTAATGCTTTAAACTGAAGCAATCAAAGAGGAAATTTTAAAAAATGCACATTTATTTTGAAAATATTAATAATTGAATATTTACGATGAAATAAATCTGAAATTGTATGATGAGTCGTTGATTAAAAATATCAATTCTTATAATATTATTTGTCGAATATTCAGTTGAAATTCATTATGTAAGTGCAATCTTTGGAAATTTCTGTACAAATATTTGAAGTTTTGTTTTCAGTATTTGATCAAATCTTTTTTCGTTCCGACAAAAATAAGTCAATTTAATTTAAGGAATGAATGAAAAAAGTTTAAAATAGTGGAAAGACGGAGAAACTGATTCTTTTACAAATAATAATTATTTTAAGTTACAAATAGTAATTTGCTGGATAAAGAAAAGAATGGAAACCACTTTATTTTTCATGTTATATACAAATAAATGCTTCTTATATTTTATTGAAAAAAACTTCCTGAGAGAATAGTATAGTATTAGTATCATTCACAATTTTTTTTATATATATTCACATATTTTTTTTTATTATGAGCCTTTTGAAATATGTAAACGTAGAAAAATATTAATTTAATTATAAGAAAACATCTTCATGAAATTAAATAACTATTTCAGTTTTGGATCGTGAAGATTCTTGGAAAAAATTCATTGAAAAATGAGTCACAAAATTAATGGATTAAAAAATAGTAAAATCTTTAATTACTTTTGAATCTTGTTAGATGTTTATAAAAAAAACTTATTTATAAAATGTTTCCGTCTAAAGAAAACACGAGGAATGCAATTTTTACAGAAATAGGAATTTATCATGATAGAAAAAAATAGCTCTAAAAAATTTCCTCGAATGGAATAAAAAGCATCTGTGAAATGTTTATTTCTAAATTTTTGATGGATATAAGATATATGAGAATTAAAAATACTTTCCATTATAATATATCTAATTAATAACTATATCCTTCATTTTGATTATGCTTCTGCAATGGTTGTAATATCTGAATATTTCTTCAACTTGCAAAGAAGAATAAACCACAAATAGGTAAGTAAAATACATTGATTTTCTTTGTAATATATATTAATCCATTCCTAGCTATACATTTTACTACGTTATACCATCAAATCTCATTTTCTATCGTTACTGAAAAAATAGAAAATAAAATTTTAAAATTTTACTTTATATATATAGATTCTGTTTATAAATCCTACAATATATCACTTATATCTTAACATTTCTTTGGAACTCTGGAATATTTTGCTTCTGAATCCGAAAACTTCATTGCATTTGGTTTTTAAATTTTTAATTCTTTTAACGGAATCCAGTTAAATTTTTTCTAGGAATAAATAGTACATTATACTATCCGTGTGTCTGATAAAATGTTTTTTTAAATAACATCTGATGCGTAGCAATAAATTAAGATAATTTTTCTTTCCAGAAGGACTTATTTTAGTAACCGAGTTAACTCTTTATTGAATTTAGTCTTAACAATGCCTGTTTGTGCAAAGGCCTTTTAATGACCTTGAATGATTAAATTTTCCTAAATGGAGATTTTCTTAAAGGACAATAAAAACATATATTGTAGGTGATAATACTAATTTTTCGAATTGTTTTATTAAAATGTATTATCATTCCAGGAAAAGCTTATGTGCTTATGAAGCATATGATTTCTCTTTTTTTCCTAAATATTATATACATGATAAATTTTGAAAGAAGCGGCAGAATCTTTAATGGGTCATTTTTGAAACATCTTCAAGGCTGTATTGCATTTGGAAATTAAATAATTAAATTGGCAAGTAGCAGAAAAGGTTTTTTTTCTTCCATAGAATTCAGCCGGATATTCTTATAAATGCCGCCGAAAAATCAAGGAAAGGCTGAAACACCAATCTACTTTCTTATAAATTCTTAAATATTTCTTATATCAGATATATTAACAAGTGCATTGTAATCCTATAAGCGGTCGAACCGATTTTTTTACCATTTTTGTTCAAAAATCCATTATTTTTTTTAAAATCTTTTTTCGAAAAAATTTGACGAGTAAAATATTTCTGAAACATCAAAGCATAAATTCTATATCAAATTATTTGGCTTTTATGTATCGTAAGAATTATGGGTAAGAAGTATCAGGAGATAAATTTACATTCATGGCGTTTAAGAGATGAGATATCTTGGCTTGATTTGTTGTGGAAAATATTGAAAAATATCTTGCTTTCAACAATATTTTCATAGTCTGCTTTAAAATCAACATAACAAAACCCTGGAAAAAATGGAATATTATACAGCTGAATGTTAAGTGATAGTCGTTCTTAACTGGCGAGAGTGGTCCCCTGAAAAGTTTTTCGTATAATCTGTAATAAATATGTGATCCTCTTTTTCCCTCTTATAAATTTATGAATCTTGGGAAAGCCAATGAATGTTTTGTGTGGCTTTGGCAAGCAATTGCCGCAAACCGACAAGTACCAGAAAACCGAATATATGTATTAGACATTCTTTCTGAACCGATTTGTTCACAATTTGATACAAAATTAAAAATATTCACAAGATTAGATAAGAAATTTCACTTATTTAAGTCATTGCCTTTTTAAGTTATTACATGCCAGCGAAAGTATAGAAAAACAGACTGTCTTGTTGTATTTGGTTGATATAGATCTGCATTTTAGACGCTAAACTTGTGAAATAAATATTTTCTATCAAACTCTTTACAGTTTGTAATTATCTAGTGCACTTTTATTCGGACAGCCAGGCTGCCTAGGAAGACTTTTCTGAATAGTTACTTTCAAAATTTGTAAAATAATGTACAAATTTACTGTAAAAACCCTGTGCTAAACTTCATCCAGCTTAAAATGCATTTGGGTTAACATGTTCACACACACACACACACACACACACACACACACACACACACACACACACACACACACAAATACGTATAATTCCATAAATGCATTTGTCGGCATTATGAGGTGTTTTTTTTTTTTGGACTTTGGATGCATTTTTTTTGGACTTTGCAATTTTGGTACATGAAAATTTGTCAAATTTTCAAGCTCGAATTCTTTGGTTAATATCATACTTTTTATTTGTGTACTGTTCATATCAGGAAGCAAAAAATGATGATAATTTTAATAGAGTTAAGCTTATTTTCATTCGCTCATAACAGTAATATGCATAATATTCTTTTGGAAACTTTATGAGAGATATTCAGCTTTTTTTAATATAAATTTTCAGACGATTTGTGGTTTTTAGTCGAACAAATCTTCAGAAGAAAAAAAAAAATAGAATTTTCATAATTTTTAAACATTTAGCAATATATACCATATAAATGAAACTTAGGCACATAATTAACTATTTTATCACCCATGGAGACTATCACATGAAATTAGACAATTCTAAGACCCGCAGTTAGCATTATATTCTAATTCTCATTATGTTGTCCAATAATCATTTTCTATCACTAGACGCAGCCTCTATTATCCAAACATTCAATTTTCCATCACCAAAAATTGATGGGGAAAAGACCCTTTTTTATGAAACCCTAACAGATAAAATCAGGAGGAATAATGTAACAGGAGCATGCATTGTGAAGTTCATCCCTTTTGATCCATCCACCAGGAAATTTTTGAACTAAGAACATATGAGCTACAAAACTCTCAGGAAAGGAAGATTTCTGGATATGTTAGTTCGAGTATTAGATTCACACAAACTCTCTTAACAGAAATGACTGATTTGGTTTCATGATATCACATATTGTACTTTTTCCATCATCAGAAATACATCAAAAATGTATATTTTATTTTTCTATTTATTAAATATATATTATTTATTTTAAAAATGTATATTATTTTTAAGTAGAGATTGCTGGAGACATAAGAATGTGAAAATATTTAAACTCATTGGAAATATTCTAAAACTTTTGTAAAAATTAGTAGTTTGTTAAAAACTAACTTCTGATTTAGTACTTCGATGGAATAGATTCATTTACTATTGAATATTCCTTAATGAACCAATGGAGATATAAAAAATTTGCGTTATCAATTTCAGTGATTATTTTTGCTGACGTTCTGCGATCCTTAAAATACTTGTTCTTAAATAGGTACATGAGATAAAGTAATTAAATGACAGATATTTTGTGACTTTGTAAGAAGACTATATTCTAGAAAAACTGGAAACTTCCCGGAATAAAAAAGAGAGTTTTAAAATAGAAACATAATATTTTGAAAAAGAAAATTATAATCATTTACAAATACATGATAAATGTAAGGGAATGTAATAGCAATTTAAAGGCTAAGGAACCTTGTATTTTATCTTCTCAAATAATGCAGAATATATTTTGAATTTTTTTTAGTCTTATTCTTTTTTAAAAGTTTTTTTCAAAACTATCTGATTGCCATGAAAAGATTGAATTTAAGGTATATTAAAATTATTTAAAGCTTATTAAAAGCATTACAAGATTTGGTCATTATTTACGGTAATTTGAGGAAACGCATTTTTTATTGCATTATAAAGAAATTTTGTCCATCTTTACTTTAAAATCCCTGATTTCAAAGAAAGTATTCACTTGATTGTAAAATATAGATTGTCCTTTATGAATTGAAAGCTTTATAATGTAATGAACTCTATATTTCATTATGAAAAATAATACAAAAATCATAATAAAAGAAGAGTTTGCTCAAATTTAACCAATGTTTTTCTAAATTCTTTTTAGATAACTATATCATAGCACTAAGAGATATAATAAAGTAATTATTCCTAGAAAGTAACATTTCTAAGCTAAGAAAACAGAAAATGAACTCTAAATAAAAATATCACTACTTTACTGAAAATAACAACAACAACAAGTATTTAAAAGTCTCACATCAAGACAATATTTATACCAAAGCTATTTAGAGTAACTGAAATAATCTTGAAAATTCTGTCTGAATTTGGAGCTTTTTGTTCTAGACTAGAAACTTTAAATCGTATTGTTTTGAGATGATACTGAAAAATTCAGATACTTCTGCTACATAAAAAAGCAGAGCAAAAAGTTCAACAAAAGCCTTTTCACAACGAATTGAACTGGGGGATTTGCTCAGCTCGCTTACTTTAATTTTAAGTTTTTTGAATTATTTCTACATATTTCAAAGCTTATTTAAGCATATGTTTGTATCTTGCATTCTTGTTTGTTCCCTGAGAAAAACAAAATTTTTTACTAGAATTTGCCATTTATGTAAATAGCCTTTTTGCAAATATATATCAGATAAACGGGATAGATGATTTCTTAAAAATAATTTTCTGTTTTTCAATCCTTTTATATGAATGCATGTTTAATTTTGTTATAAAATTTAATCAAAATACTGTTTATACTATCGGTAATAAGATTATATTTTTTCTGATTTCTTTTTTCTTTATCAAAAATATTTTTGATATTGTAATAATATATGGTTATCAAGCATACTTTTAAAATATATTTTACATAAAAAATAAAAACGCAGAATAATATGTATGTATAAAAATATGCATGTTTCAAAGTGAATATTAATCTAGAAATAATTTTATATTGTAGCAGTTACATAACTGTAATACCTTCTCTTTTGGCGTAATAAATGGCATTACATTCTTAACATCAGGGTATATTTTCCATGATCCTTCTGGCTCATTATTAGATGGTATTCTGGTGAACGATGTGCATTTTTGTGTTCGCGTTTGCTTTGTTTTATTAAATGTGAACTAATAATTAAATAACTGTTCCTGCAATCAGTCTATTAATTTCAACTAATTCATAATAAAGTTATAAGAAGTCTCGTACCTCTACAATAGTTTTTTTTACCAACATAAGCAAACGATTAAAAAAAAATTATATCGATATATTTTAAATTAGCTTAAAGAATTTGTTTACTTAAAGATAGCAATTAATCTAGGTATTAGTAAAAAAATTTAAATGTTTATTAAAGAAACTAATTCCTGAAAACTCTCATGTAAATCTCTATTTAGAAGTTCTTTTACTGCAATTATTATATGAAATCCACGTTTATTAATGTTTAATTAATATATTATTATAATAATACTTCCTTCGGATAAATAACGAAAAACGAAATAAAAAAAATCTTGGATATTATCTTATTTCTAATTTTTATTCAATATTTCCTATCGTCTCCTATGATCTTATCATTGCTACTTTTATACATCCAGAGTTTTTATTATTCAGCAAATTGTCATTAAAAATGATTCTAAACTCTCTTCTTAGCTAGTTTTTTAATATCTGCATGCTGTCTGTTCTAATAATGAGAAAAAAAATCTTGATTATTTATATTTTTCTTGATTTTTAATTCAAATATTTTATAGATATGAATCACATGATATCTTACTAAATATATTTTGCATAGAGATACATGGTTAAAATTAATGAAAAAAAACAAAGAACGGTGTCTTCGAAACTATTTTTGTCAGTATTTTTCACATTGTATATTTAAGAATAAATTTAGTGGTAGAATTTTTTTATTAATATAAACAAATTTATTCATAGCAACGTGAAACAACAGATAAAAATTTAATCTCCTTAAAAGTTTTAGAATACTTTATTAGAAATCTGAAAATAACTTTAGCAACTATTTATTTATTTAGATTGGTAATAAAATTGAACTTGTAATGCTTGATAAAAGTTTATTTAGAAATACACCTCTAGATATTATTTCTTAGTAAAATTTAGAATTTATTAGAGAATACTTTCAAAAATTAGATCATTATTAAAGTTTACTATTGAATTGTATATGGTTTTATTTACTCATAAGCATCTTCAAAATTTATAAAAATGGTTTTTGAGCAAGCTGGAAATTTTATTCATATATCACAGATTAAATTTTCTACATTAAAGTTTTGAAAAAAAAAAAAAAAAACACAACTTTATTATACGATTTTATAAATGATTGAATAATTTGGAAACTTTCTCTGTCATTTATGAATTATTGAAGTAAAATTTATTTTAAGATGAATTGAATAAAAATATATTGTATATTTCATCAAATGAGAAAATAAAAGCTATCGACAGTATATTTTACTCAATAAGGAAAAAAAAACTTTTCAAGCACAATAAAGGGATTCATATCGTAAAGTACTAACTAAATTATTTGAAAAATTTTAGTAAGAAATCTGAAAAATTTAGATTTTAGTTTCATAAATTTTCTTTCGATCTCATAAGTTTAAAATAATTTGCATTTTTTTAGCGTAGAAATTGCATTTTGTAAATATTAATGAAAATACATTAAATGTCTGGAGAATTTTAATTATTAACTATTATAATAAGAAACAAATAATATTTCTAATAATTTCAGTTTATTGAATATAATTTGCAGCCAAAGTGAATCATGTAACAGCAGGAAAAAGATTGGTAAAAATATGAGAAAGAAAATATGTTTTTGGAGGGGTGATTTAATTTAATAACATCATTTTCTTTTTTCTCATTCACCCTTTTAATAGCATAAATATTTCATATACAAAATAATATTTATAAAATTAACTTTCTAGTTATTTTCTCTGTTTTAAACGATATTCCCAAACTCGCATATAAATAGTTTTTAATGTGTAAACATGCAATATCCTTCTGTTATTTTTTGTTTAATTTAGTTTAATACACCTTATTTTGTTTTTACAATAGATAAATATAGAAACTAGTTTAAAAGTGAAACTCAATTTTATGAATAATATTTAAAAATTTTGTCGGAGGATAATCTTTATATTATTAGGTAGTTTACCATAAAAGATGAAAAAAAATTCAAATAAATTTTTGAATTTTAAATTAAAAATGGCAGATACATTAAAGTAAATACACTTTTATTTTAAAATGGTGTATAATTTCATAAAATATATAATTCCTCTTAAAGACACATTATTTATTTATTGAGAAATTAATATTATCATTAAAATCCTAAATATTGCAATTTTAATAAACAAATATACTTTTATTATACAGAATAGAAGAATTTTCTTATAAAATATAGCTCTGCTTTTTAAAATTTAATCTTATACTTTAAAAAGAAGTAATAAAGATTATTTCATAAAGAATATTTAAAATATTTATGATTAATTATTATGATTTCTTAAACGAAAATACTGAAGTTTCATAAACCATTGACTTTTATGCTTTTTTGAAAATCCTACTAATAAGAAGAATTAAATGACATTAAGAACAAACAATACAGAATAGATACTATTAACTTATGAATTACAAAAAGTTACTTTAAATCAATATATCAGTTAAGTTAATAAAGAATATTTCCTTTATGTGATAACAAATCATTAAATTATTTGTATATCTAAAATTGAGAAGATGATCTAATTAAAGTATTGATGAAACAGAAACATATATTGCTTCCTTTTATAAATTTGAGAAGAGAAATATATTTCACCTAAAAGAAACAACAAACATTTTGTTTATTATTGAATTTTAATCTTTTTTATTAACATAGAAGTAACAAGTAAAATTCTTTTATAAAAATTGAAAAGAAAGTTAATTTTAATAATTTTTTTTAAGATTTTCTTTACTTAATTCTTAAGAAGTTTCCTGAATTAAATTTGCAAATATGTTGATGGATTATTTAATATTCCTTGGTTTTTGCATATGATAAACGTTTTCTGGCTAATATTATACAATAAGTTAACGTTGTAATGTCTTGAGAAAGAAAATACAGTTTTAAAAACACACAAGACATTTATTCACAGGCATAGACACAATTAAAATTAAACATAAATAAAAAAAACATGTTTAACATTTTAAAATCTCTGGGGTTTTCAAAACCAAACTAATTTAAAATCGCTAAATATAAAGAGAGTTCAGGATTCGGCCATCACACAGTGCAAAAAACAAAGTCTCTTCTCTCTCGTCTCATCCTTTCTTTTTATATCATCGAAGCCCAGCTCACTTCAGTTGAAGTTCCAATAAGGCCGAAGAGGTTCGAACAAATTCGGCTCCAGAGCGACTTGATTTCAATTGAGCTGAGGACGGTACAACGTCAATGAAATAATACCACCGAATTGGCATGTGTTTCTTTAATTGGCTGACAAGAATATAATATACAGGAGAAAATAATTCAGGCTACTAGGTAATTATAGGACTACAGTGAGGAGAGGCATGAAACATTCATTTTGTCATTTTGTTTTTGAGTTCCCTGTAGGCAGAGGCATGGGAATTGTGGCAGGAATAATAATTGGATACTATTGATTATATGCCTCCGTCTTATCTGGCTTAGTTAAAAAAAAGAACTTATTTTTAATAAGTTAAGCTAAATGATAATTGGGATCAGAATTCAGTTATAAAGGACATGATCAGAAAGTAAATATCATTAGTTTTGATTTTATCATGTTAGGTCTCTCTTTTATGGGTAAACATTTATCAATGATAAAAATAATATTTATTTTGATTCGGGTACAATCATTAATACACCTTTAAAAACAGGGTGCAGTTATTAAATAATGAATAAAATACCTTTAAATAATTAAAAAAATAAATATACAATTGCTGTTAATTTTTTTATGTTTAAAAATGAATGTATTCATGATGCCCAATGTATATGATTTGTTTATTATAATTAAGTCTGATATTATACAATTTATCTTAAATTATAATATATGCACAATATTTCTATTTTTGAACTTATCCTTTCCCAATAACACATAAACGTGCAATGAAATATAAAGTATTAGTCTTTACTAATACAAATAATAGGCATAAAAAAGGAACAATAACAGATTTTTGCATTGAAAAAATGTATTTTAAACTTTGTAGGAAGAGATGGTGGTGGTGGAAGTATATGAAGTTGAATTTAATTTAATTATATTAATGTTACATTTGAAAGCAATACAATGTTATTTCAAGACGAACC
Source organism: Argiope bruennichi (assembly GCF_947563725.1). Taxonomy (NCBI): domain Eukaryota; kingdom Metazoa; phylum Arthropoda; class Arachnida; order Araneae; family Araneidae; genus Argiope; species Argiope bruennichi. The sequence continues at coordinate 114,423,199 of NC_079152.1, read as the reverse complement.
CCGTAATTTCGAATCTCATTCAAATGACGGCAGTGTAACCTGAGCTGGCATTGCCTTTTAAACTTCTACACAACGCTAATGTGAGAACTTTTGGCCCACGATGTCAGATGTAGCGTGTATCAGACTCGCATATAAGGCAGATGTTCTGTGGAATCAAAATTCGAAGTTGGAACCCTTTGGACGTGAAGTCGATCACCATGATCTTCAGGGTGCAGGAAATTAGCATTTATAGAAACCCTTCTTGTAGTTCAATATACCCTTCTTTCATACTGGCTTAGTTAGTTCAGGTATCTTTCTTGATGCAAAAGAATACATAAATTACAGAAACATAAATCATAGAAAAAAATCCCATCTTGTCAAAGAAGAAATCTTGCTTTCTTCCATTTTTAATTACAAAGTATAAAGTTTTTTATCTACATTATCTTGCTTTTTCTAATAAAAAAAAAACATCTTTTATTAGTTTCTTAAAATAACAATTTTGTACCTATGCAATTCAACATTTATCACTTGAAGTGATAGGTTTTAAAAATAATAGAAATTATAAGAATTCTAGCATGATCCAGACTATCACTAAGTATCTAGGTATCAATGACTAAATATCCAGAATGGTAGCATGAAACAAAATATATCAATTTCAATATAAACTCGACATTATCTTTAGTACCAAACCATGCTTTCAAGCCATTTTTGTGAAAGTCTTTCAGAGCTCGCAACAAATTTGTTTCGATAGGAACATTTTTAGTTTCTTTTTTTTTGCCATCTTTTGTCAATGATAATAAATAGAATTTCGAAAGTGGTTACATGATATAGTGAAAGGTTTACGTGTTAAATTTCTTTAAACTTCACGTGAAAAATCTAATTTCTGTGACATGTAAGTTTAGAAGCGTATGCAATACAATGGTAAGTTAACAAATGTTTTAAAAGTTTTTTAAAATGAAAATAAATGAAATATTAAATTCGGCAAAAGAAAAAAAAAAGCTAATAAAAATCTCAAATTAGTAATATGTAAAAAAAACACACACACGTTTAAGGGAATTATTTAGTTAAAATATTTAAATTCACTTTAGCTTACTTATGTAATAATAAAGAAAAGAAGAAACAGTCCTCATTAAAAAACCAATTTGAATACTCTTTGTGTGAACAAAGTGTAAAATATTATCACTTAATCAAGATTGAAATTTTAGGGAAACAAAAATGCATAAACCCATTTTAATTAGTGTTTAATATAGTGAACATTTATGCAAGGTATGTTATTTGAGTATTTAAACCAGTATTACACAGTAGTATAAATAACTGGAAAATATTCATTATTTTGTGTTAAATTTTATGCAACAACTCCTTTAAAGTTTTCATAATAAATATGATTGCAACTTCCTTTTGGTACGGATTAAGTAAATCATTTCTTGTATATACATAATTAAATGTATTGAAACGGTGTATAATGCAATAAGGAAAATAACAAATCTTACTTTGTTAAATATAATTATTCATGTGAAATCATATTTAAAATATATAACCAAATAATATAATTATTTCTGCAGTTAAATTTTTCATTTAATAATTATACAAATTTAAATATGATTTGGTATAGCCACATTTGAATAGAAAATAACACAACTGCATTCCAAAACAATTAAGAATAGTTGTAACAGTAGTAAATTATTAAAAATAAAATTAACATTTATTTTGTCAGAGATCGATCTGTTCAAAATAACTAGAAATTACTCCATCCAGGGGCGAAGTACAGCTGATGGGTGAAATTACCACAAATTGCAATATCGTTACTAGTAAGAACCAAAAATAGATCACATTATAAACATCTCAAGAGGAATATTGGTGTGGATGTACATCCCGTCATCGGCGAGGGTATTGCTACTCAATTTGCACTAATAATATTGCATAAAAAATGAACGGACGTGCCCGGATGACTCTGTTATGAAATTTATCATTTGTCCGCGAATTGTCATAGTGAAGTACATTGTTCAACGAAATTAATAACATGAATAGTGCTTGTTTAAAATAATAAGATTATTATTTCTGAAAAATAAATACTTCATTCTGTTATTTTAAAACGCAGTACGTTATTATGCGATTTTTTTGTCATTTATGAAAACATAATATGCATATTTACATATTATTTTCGTATCAGTCTAAAAACAAAATTCTATCTCAATTCTTATATTACTTATTAATTTGCCTTTGGAATTTTACCTTAATAAGTCATCGAAAACTTGTTAGTGTGTACTTTGGATGTTTCACTTCATATTAAAATAAATAAATGAATCTGGATTTTTTAAATATATCAGCAATTAAAAATAATGAGGTATTTTTCCAATTGAACATTTTTATATTTGTGACAGTAAATAAAAAGTATTAAATAGTCCGGCAACTTTTTAATTATCAACTGAAACAAATAATAAAATATTAAACATGAAAACTTAAATGAAATACTTTCTCTTACATGGAACGAGTCAAAACTATCACTAGAAGTGACAAACTGAAATGAAATGGTTTAAGGCAATACAATTCTAAAAAGAAATATGTTTGCAATCAGCAAGATATTTATTCCATTCTTGAATAAACCATGGAGTTCGATAAGTAACCTCAAGACATTTTTCTCTAATCTCAAAGTAAATGGATTATTTCAGTTGTTTTGAGTCCTCAGGCTAGTAATTAACATTGAGCTCAGTTTCTTCAGTGCTAGGGAATTATTGAGTGATGCGCCTAACCCAATAATTCAGTCCATCGCCTTAAGAAAGACGAATTTATTTCTAGGCCATCGCCTTAAGAAAGACAAATTTATTTTCAGTCCATCATCTTTAGAATTGGCGCATCTTTAGAAACCCATTTAAGATAAATGTAAGTTTTATTAAAGGTATTGTGTCAAAGACAACTTATTTATTTTATAATTTATCGAAGTACTCATTTCTTTTGTGAGATGCATTGATGTGCCGTGAAGGATATTTGAGTCTTGTTTTTGGAAAAAAAACTACATTAATGAAGAATTTTGTTCAAGCGAGTACATGCTAACAAGAACGGAATCTGATAGATTGCAGTAGAAGTTCCATACCAATGCCTTCTGTGTGACTGCATGCAAATCACAATAAAACTCTTGAGGCGCATATAAATATCGGAGATTTCATATTACTTTTTTTTAGATGTAAGTGCCATATTCCTTCGCTAATTGTTGTTGGTGATGATCAACTACAACGATGACATTGTTTTTATCGATTAACCTTCTCTTCTGCTCTTATAAGAGGGTTTAAAGGTTTGTTCAGAAAAGATTGTTTTAACTATCTTTAAAATTTAAGGGTATATTTTGTTAGTTGGAATAGTCCCTTTTATTAAACTAAATAATGCAATCGAATCGTGTCTTAAATATTCATATTAGTGAATATATCTCTTCTTCTAGTAAATTTGCTCATTTGTATTTAATAAGAAATGCTGTTTTGTCATACATTTCTTTGTTATTTAAATCCACTTTTTGGTATCTCTAAACACCTTCCCAATTTAAAAAAAAAATCAAATTTACAAGTAGGACTTTTTTTGCTATCTGAATGTCCCCTGCATTCATATCAAATTAAATTTCATTTGTTACTGTTGCTTTTTGAATATTGATTCTTAATAAAATACTTAAATGTCAGTTTTGTAACTTTATGAAGTATAAAATTACAAAATTAAAGTATAAAAATTAATTCAGTAAAGGATCTGAATAAAAGAGTGTAATACAAAATATGACAATACATTAAGATGAATATAAAAGCTTAATTAACTTTAAAAATCATTGTCTTAAATTCTTTTCTGAATTAAAAAAAATTAAATACAAATGTTATTGTTGTTTCTAATCCCAGGTATTATAACCACTTTACTACTTCCATGAAACCAAAGATCTATAAAAACTCCAAAAACAATAGCGGATCCTTTAAAATCTCAAAAATCGTAAAATTTAAACATTTAAGAATGTGATTGGGGAAATGTAAAATGTAATTTTTTTCCTACAAAAATAGACATGATTTTTATTTCTTTTTATTCTATATTTAATCAAGATTTGATACATTTAAAAAAGTATTTTGTTTTCATTTTTCAAGAAATGAATGCAGAAAATCTCATTTAGAAGCGAAATACAAGAGGAGAGAAAATATAATTTGAATGCTACTTTCGATTATCATTAGTTTAGTTAAATCTCTTAGATCAAAATAGCAGCTTTTCACATTCAAGTTCTCATAATATGGTATTCGATCCTTTTGATTATTACATATATTTCTATTTACTTTGTTCTAAAATTCTATATTTTAAATAAAAGACATTTCAAATAATAGAACTCATACAATACATTAAAGTGGCTTAACAAAGTATATCAACGTGTTATAAATTGTTAACACATTCACATGTTCTTCATATATATAGTTAAAAGTCTCATATAAATCTCTATAATTAGATTATTTGTATATTTTAATGCTGTATTTTAAATGTAAAAGGACGCAGAAGATAGTTTTGATGATTTAGTTGCTCGTAGTACTTTATTTATTTTCATCAAATGAATTTTCTAATAGCAAGAGGGATAAAAAGAAGCAAATGTAGAAAACAAAACAATAATGATATGCACTGATTTTCTGTAGTTCTTTTATAAAATATGGTGGAAAAAGATAACTATATAAGGTTATGTATAATTAAAATACATTTCGGGCATGTAAGAAATGATAAATGTAAAAAAAAAAAAAAAAAAAAAAGGTAGATTAATTGTTAAACCATACTTATGTATGTACTGAAAATTGTGTCCGAAATCTTACTTTACAATTGTAAAATTTTTTGAGATATATATTTGCAACCGTTCTTAGTTTATCATTTCTACATCTTTATTTACCTTTCAAATCTTACTAGAAAAAGTTTTGATCATACGTTTATTTGTAATTTCGGCTGGTTTCTGTACTTTCTAACTAATCGAACAATCTGTACTTGTTTCCGATATGTCTTTGAAGAATTACAAATATAATATAAAATTAAGTTAGTTCACTAAATATAGGGCATTCAAAACTCTCTTTAATTAATCTAGGAATTAGAAATAAAAGAATTGTAGCCGCTCTTGTAATACTAACCATACTGATTATGACTTAGAGACAGCGCCTTCTGAAGCCTTGTGGTTCTATGACTCAGTTCAGGTGTGGCGAGGTATGTGCTGCATGCTTTGATCCATGCTCCTATATATATATATATATATATATATATATATATATATATATATATCTTAAGATCATTCCAAAATTTTGTATGTAAATTGTTTGTGTGTAACGTGACCTGTAAATAAATAACTGTTACACTAATTCGGACTTTTTACTGAATCCCTTAACGACCCCACAGATTTAAATATACGAGAATATATGAAAAACCATATCAGTTGAATATAATAAAAAAGACAACTAAACTGTTTAAAAAATATTGAAATTTCTGTGACTTTCATTTTCAGGTTTTTTAGACTTTATTCTTATTCTAATTTAGAGAATGTAAATGCATTTTACAAATTATTTGGAAATCATTTCAATTGATGACGAACATAGAAAAAAAGATCAAAAGAAATTAGGTTTACATAACCACCTGCGATCATCTATTCTTCTTCTACACTGCAGCCGATATAATAATAATCATCAGAGAAATGCATATCAAATAAATCAATCAATCAGAATTAGCAATACTGTCATGTCCATCTAATCAATTCAATGATTTAACTAAAAAAAAAATATACACACAAGAAGTGATTGATTCTGCCATATTATGTGAATTCATTAAAAGTGGTTAAATAAATATGCTTCCTAAGCCACAATGGTTCTCAATATTCATTTACAATCATCAAAAAATAAATCCGTTTTATCAAAGATTTTAGAAATCAAGATAAATGTATTTGATAATAACTTATCCATTTTCATTTTTATCTCTTTGCTATCTAAATGGACTACAGCATCTTTTCACACTTTATCTTATTTATTTTTTTATGGTAATAGTGAGATGCTGATTCCAAAATACGTATGTAATAAATGCTAACGTCTACAATAATTTCATAAGGCATAACGCAACTTTCACATCTAATGCAATCAAACATATTTATGCATGCACGTTAAATATAATTTTAGAATTCTGTGATACAATGCGAAACATGTAATGTACTTATTCAAAATTGATTAGGAAAACATAACTGATTGAGTCTCAATTTATTGAGAGTATATAAAGTGATTTAGAGTAAAAAATTATAGCAAAATAAACGAATGAAGTATAATTTAATTTTTAGAACATCTGGATTTAAAAGAAGCAATAATTCCAAAGAACAGAACCACATATTATTTATAAACCACATATTATTTATTATTCACAACTTTTGGAGTAATTGTGAGTAGATAAATTCGTATCTTTGGATAAATAAATACTTTTTGGATATCAGGACAATAAAAAAATCATTTGATATTTAATTTCATTTGCGATATTCTTAATTGTTGGATCAAAAGAGGAGAGGAGACAAAACTTCCTTTTCTCTCATATTATCATTTAAAACGTTATTTCATCTTTTTTAAAGAACTCTTTTAAAATACATATGCGTCAGTAAAATATTTTGCAGTTTTGATTATTTGGAATAGCAGATGCAGTTCATTTGTTAGCAAAAATAGGATGCCCGTTTCATATTGTGTTTTTCTTTCCATCCGAATGCGTGTACACAAACTATTGATGATTCGATGTGAGTAATCGGATTGCGAACACTGTGAGTTGAATTACCCGTTCGTAACGATTTATCACACGACATAAAATGATGCTACCAATTATTTATGCAAGATGTTATTTGACGGTTTTATGCAAATGTTTTTTCACTCTATATAAGAGCGGAAACACTCGTGAGAGCATACTTAGACGTAGATTCAGATTCTTTTTTTTCACTTGTGTTCGTAGTCTGTGTCGGTGTAATATGTGATATTTTATAATGTATTAAATGTTTGTTTGTCGCAAGAAATAAAAGTCTATGTTTTTCAGAAGTCTTCTCGACCTGCAACATTTTACAAGCACCAGTTACATGCATTTTTCACTGCTATTATTTGAACATTTTAGTCTGCCGGCCTTACAGACGATTGATCATGACAATTACAGGGTTTGAACCCAAATATCCTCTGACATCATTTAATTCTGCTAAAATGCATGTGGTCTGAAACCGTTACCCTTGTTGTCTGAAACATTCCTAGAAACAATATTAATCGTCAGATAAAATTACACTAGTGTGCAAAAATTTCTTGTGAGGATTTTTCTTCTTCAAACGTTTGAAATTTAACGTCTGGAAATTACCCTCCTTAATCTACTGTATACGACGAATAGGTCTCTTCATCGATTTACAATCTCGTAATTCCTGAAACGTATATTAAAAGATCCCTCTATATACATATACTGATGCCTGTCACTGATTAAAGCCCTTCTTTCTCATCCTCATAGTAGCAAATCACCCACATAACAGCATGACAAGAATCATTGAAATCACATCTTCTTTCCGCTGTTCGCACAGTAAATCTCTCACTTTCGCACATTTGAAATCTTAAAACTTCTGTCCATTGAATTTGCCAGAAAGATGTTTTAATACTGACTTCTGTACAATGTTGAGGATCTGTTAAATGATTCTTTTACTTTGAAAACCGTTATTTTTTTTATAAGCTGTGCATTTTTAACTCTTACATCCAAAATCAATTTGATGGTCGGAGGTCAAGAATGGCATCTCCTACGATTTTTTTCAATATAAGCTATTATTATCGTTTTACTGCATAACTGATATGCTTTATCTATGGAAAGTTTAGGACAAGTTTTTTTGGGAGAATCCATATATCCGCAGGAGCTTTGGCCAGTTTGAATAATGTTTGCATATTGCGTTAAGTGCCCTTTATGCAACGGTATCTGCCGTATGTGCAATGAATGCTTTTCTCACTCTCTTGCACAACAAGAGTTTGACGACCAAAGCTTCGTATCATGTAGTGTCTTGCTCTCGTTATCTTTCAGTGTAAGTAATATTTTTCAGATGGTTGCAATTGGAATAACTTGCATTTGGCTTTAGTTAAAAAACAATGAGAATATTTTAAAAAAAATTGTTTTACCTTTATTTCTTTTATCAAAAGAAAAAAAACAGGAAGGATCCCCCTTTATTTCTTTTATCAAAAGAAAAAAACAGGAAGGATCCCAAAGTGTTATATTTCGATTGTCTTCATTTTAAATAAAAGAAAATAATTAAACGAACAGAACTGTAAGAAATACAATAATAAGAACCGACATTAAAAAAATATTTGATATAATTTGCTTATATAATAATTAAAACAAAATGCAGAAAAAAAAATTAAAACTAAAATTATTTACATTTTGAAAACAAATGAAAAATTATTTAGTGCAATCAGAATAATAAAAATGTACTTAATTGAAAGGGAGAAAATAAATACTTTAATCACAAGAATAAAAGTGTAAAGCCATGTTGTAAAATATTATTCCATGTTAAAAGATATCCGAGAATATTCTAGAAAAATATATAAAGAATACATTTCAAAATAAATTTATAAGAAAAATACACAAAAGAAATGATTATGAGACCTGATCAATGAAAGGTGATTAAGGAATTGTTGAAAAAGAGACGACAGTCTGAATCGAATTTTTAACTACGCTAAATCTTCATCGAAAATATATTTATAATATCTTTTTAGTTCAATTCAGTTATTAACTTTATGATGTTACAAAGTTCTAGAAATTATACATTTGTGAAATTCTTTTGTATTAAGGAATTAGGAATCCAGTTAATTTGCTAAAGTATTTATAAAATAATTATAAAAAGATGAATTTATATCAATGTATAAATTTTCTATAATATTACTCATATTTCTTTAAGAATGATACATTTTCTTTGTTGCAATTTAATTTAAGAATGTTTTTAATTAAATAGTTATTCATTAAAGTATTGCATTTTTAAACATACTAAAGGTCAAAATGATTATAATGCAGAAGTTTGTTGAGTAAATATTATATTCCATTATTTTTTATATAATTGATTAATTACTCCATAATATAATTTATTTGTAAAGAAAGTTTGCTGGTGAAATCCAATATTTTTTTTAAATTATGATTTTAATAAGTTTTAATATAAAGTTAAAATGTAAACTTTCATTAAAAATAAAACTAGTTGTAAACAAAATTTTATTAGCAAATTTTTAATAAAAAAAATGACAATAACTAAATTAAGTTTAGATTAAATTGGTACCATTGAAAGAAAAACAATAACACAGTAAATAAATTTTACTTTAATGATCCTCTTTATTTCCAGTAATAAAATTTAAATAATACATTAATAAATTTTTTATGAACTCCTCTATATTCAGATATTTATATGAGAATACCGATAGTTAATTTTTTTAAAGAAAGTGTTTTAAATTAAATAGTAAATTATTTTTGAAGAAAGTTGATATTTTTACCTTCAAATTTTGTTTTATATAATACGAAGATACGAAATTTATACAAAATAATATAAAATAATTTATAGAGACTTTCTAGATATGGCGAAATTTAGTGAAGTGATTCGTTTAATATTGTTGCTATTTTCCTGATAAATGAATATCGAACGGAAATTTTGTGATGTAACTGGAGTGGAATTAGTATACACAAAAACTGTTAATTCCCTGAGTGGATGGAATTAACAATTTCTGTGTATACTAATAAGAGTCAGTATTTAGGGCGCATTAGTTGTTCATGTGATTACAAAATGAATTAAAGTTAATACTGATATTAACTGTTTTCGAAATCAATTGACATTGGATATTTCAGACATCAAATATACTTATGTAACTTCATATGAACTTGAACTAAATAAATGAATGAACGAATAAAAACTAAATTTTAACTTTATATGAAATTTAATTGCATTTATTTGGCATTTAAGAAGAAAGTATGCACTAAACGGTTAAGTTAAAATCCTGGTAAATTCACTTCCTTGTGGATTTCTGATTTTTTATACCAGTTATTATATTTATTATGATTATAGATACTATATAATATTAAGAAATTTAAATACAATATACATTATACTGAATTTCATGAAAATCATAGTAGTTTTAAAAGTTGAAGTATTACATCAAAATATGTTGTAAAGTAGATAATGGAAATTTAAAGAAAATAGAAATAAAAATAAAAATGCTCGTTTTTAAATAAGATTGGTTATTTTTTGTGCAGTGTGTTTCTTATTCCTTGGATTACAAAATATTATTTCATTAATATTAACGGTTTCTGAGTCATGGATTAAATTTAAAAAAAACCATGTATTTATAACTAAACAAACTGTATTCTTTTAAAATAAAATGCTTATTTTTAAAGCGTGCATTTAAAATGATGAGTTGGAATTTTCATATTTGCTTCAATATTTGATTAACTGTCAATAAATAAAATATCCAGGATCTAAAAATTCACTAATATATTGACTTACATTCGACGCTTTTAAATATTTATATAACTGCAATTTATTAAGATGATGGATAAATCAATACAAATTATTTTTATTAAGTTGTAGCTTCATTTTTCTGTTTGCAAAGCTACACACATTTTTTGCATTCAAAAATAAATAAAATATGAAACGAGTTCACATTCTAAAATAGCCTTTTGAATTACAACCTGTCACATGGATCATAAATGCATAAACAGACACTTTGGAACTTGCTTTGAAATAAAATACTTATCTAAATTTTTAAGCTATTAATGAATTTTATTCATTATTGATAAAAAAATAAAACATAATTTAATAGAACACAATCTAATGGCATGAAACCTGAATTATATACGTCATTACTCAGAACAAATATAGTTTTAGAGTGAACCGTGACTCTTACGAGGAGAAAAACTAAAGCGGTGGCACACCACACTGTAAGGCAAGGCAAAAATATATTCAATCTCTCAATAAATTTACAAAGATCCAAAGAAAGAGGTAAACTTTTACGGTAAGAAATATTTCCCATTTATTAATTCCAATAAGTCAGACCTCGGTAATTGATAAGATAATTAAAGAAAACATTTTACTCATTTCTTTTTGAAATCCTCCTAAATTAAATTTCTAATGAACAAGTCTCCAAGACTCGTTGAATGACATGAAATAAATGCCGCTTTTCAACGTTTTTGACAAACTAAAACTTCAAGCGCTGCTGACAGATTTTAATCGTATATCTGTCAAAGTTCTTCAAAATATTTATCATCAAATGCCAAATTAGTTCTGACGTCATCATCGATTTAGTTCCTTTCGACTCATCGATGATTTTGTACAGGAGAGTTTTCTCGCTTTGGAAACTTCTGTCTTTTGCTTTTTATTGAGATGCCAAGTTAGAACTTATTAAGGTAACATAAAATGTTGAAAGTAACATAAAGTAACGTAACATAAAATAATTATTTCGTTAAAAAAATATTAGTAGTAATAAAATAATTTTATTGATGCTACTTTTTTTGGTTGTGAAGTTTTTGGCACAAGAGTCACTCACGGCTTAACCGCGTCAGACATATGATTAAATACGAATTTTATCATATGTCATTTGAAAGAACAGAAGAAAGACGAGGTCAGTAATATCATTGAAAAATAGTTATAAATTTCTAATAAAATTTTGATGTATAGTGATAAAAGGAATTGTTTAAAATTATATTTATCTAAACTTAAAAAATGATTTAATGATAGTTAAAAGGATAGTTAAAAAGAAGTAGACTTAAATTCACATGAATAAACTTTAAAAAAAAATGGTAAAAATTCTCCCCCACTAACTGTTGTAAGTAAAAAAAATAATGAATGAAAAAATAAAATAACGATGATAAACATTACATTTAGGACATTATATCAAAATATATTTAACACTGAAATCAATATTTCAAGAAGAATACGTTAGTCATTACATTAAAGCCAACACATTAAAGTTAAAAATTTGAATTAGGGATTTCTTGCAATACAACCAGGCAAACCCATAAGATGAAACTTTGACCGAACTTTCACTTCATGTAAATACAATAGATCAAAAACGCAGAGACAAATATATTGGTTACAGTATGTGATTTTATGATTACAATTATAGCTCATTACCAAGTTGTGGTTATTGCAAAAGACTGGGGTCCTAAATACACAGTCAACATTCCTGTGCTTGTTTATTAACTACAGCCCAATGATTAATTGAGAATAATAGCATTTTGATATGCTTTTTCGTAATTATTGTTCGTGGAATAATGCCGTGGAATAATGATACACAAGTGTGTGTTTTCCTTATTGTTCTTAGAAGCATTCAATTATCATGTATGAGATTTTGAGAATATATCTCTGAGAATCACGGAGTTTGCCCAAGGTCCACAATTTTAAGCGGACTACGCCTTTATTAGAGAGTATATCAGAAAGCTTTGGGGAAATCATTCCTGATGGTTCTTATCCAAAATTCATTGCATGCGAAGCAATACTGTGTCATTCGATAATAGTTTGAGCATTGCTGTGATATTGCGGTGGGCTAATTCCCGGCTTTCGCGCTGAAGGATAACGCAAATCGTATACAACATCTTAAGTGTAACCCAGTAGAATTCTCGACGTATGTTATTCCAAATATATACACAGTTTATAGTGGAGTGCATGTCTTTATATCTCAGTTAATGACTTTATATCTCAGTTGGAGGCAGTTGGATAATCAGTAGTAAACAGGGTTTTAATCGCTGATTTAGGGTTGTCCACAATTTACATTATCAATTCAGAACTTAAAGCTAAAGACAGACACATTGAATTGCTAGCAAAGTTACCTTTCTATTTCTATTAGTATTTTTTTTTTGTAAAAATCGAGATAAATAAAATAAATAATGATTATTTTTATAGATATTTAAATGTTCTTTAAACACGGCGTGATATTCAATAAAAAAATAAATGAATTCCATAAACATAATAAAGATTTCCATTATGAAATGGGAAACTATCGATGTTTTGCTGGAATTAAGTTGTTGTGTTTTCTGGGAAAACTATAAGCTTCACATAAATGAAAAGATAAGATATGCATATATTTGCATGTTACGAAAAATTAATACTAGCCTTAGAGTCGATATAAATTTTTTGTTCTCAAAAAATATTTTCTATGGTTTCTTTAAATCATGTTTGCTTGCACCTTGAAGAATGTTTCGGTGACATTTTAATTATTCTTATTAGAACTTATATATGAAACATTTCGAATATATTTTGAGAAAACGCTAAAAAATTATAAGTTTTCTTTTTCTTTTTCTATGAATCTCTATAACTACTTCTTCTTCAGAGAAAGAAGTTTATAAATGGCAAAACTGATTTAAAATTCACGTCTTCAACGTCTGATTTCCTGATTTTTGCTAAAAGTAGCGCTCGCTCCAGGTCGGAATAACAGGATTAAGGGATTGAGATTGAATTCCATCGAACGAACAATGTGTATGTGAGTTTTTTTCAATTATATTAACGTCTCGTTTTAAAGCAACACTAGGGCTATTCTAAGACGGAGTTCGTTATTTTGAACCACGGTCAGATGAATCCACAGAGGGATGGAAACACTCTCTGTCCGCAGCCAAGACCATATCACCAGGCCACCGCAGCCATAATGTGTATGTGACTAATATGAAATCTGACGTCGTTGGGGATACGGCATTATTATGAAGTTTCGAGAAAGATTGAAGAAAGAGGTATCAAAAGAAGTGTCATCGTTCACATCCGTTCTCGGTTCAAAAGCATGATGTTCTTAGCAAAACAGTCTGAATCGGGAAAATTTCAAATGGATCATTAATCTATCATAATTAATTATCCTGCTTTTTTATCATATCCTTGATTTGAAAAATAAAGAGTAAATCATTCATCATAGTCTTAGTTAAAATATGAAATTCGGTTGTATATAGTGATTACTTTTAAGCAGCATTTTCTAAGGAGACCAACTATAATTAGATATTTATTGTTAAGTAAAAAAAGATTTTGCTGGAGTTGTCTAGAATGTTAAAAAAATGTTTAAATGCATTAAAAAAATCTGAAAAGAACGTTTTTTCTTTTCTTTTCTATCAGTTTAAAGATATGCAGAACACTTTTGTTCCCACTTTTAGCAATTTTCAAACTATGTGGATGACTTTTAGAACATGTAGAGTATAATGTAAAATATTGCATCATGTAAAGTTTTCAATTTTTTAATGAATTAGTCATCAAATATTTTAAATATCATTTAAATTTCTGAGAAATCTGGATCACATATTTTGTATTTATTTATTCTGAACTGTCCGCCACTGTCTGTAATGATGGATAACTGTATTTGTTGTTAATGAATTCACGAAACAAAATTCCCTGAAAGAAATGCATTTTTTTTATATAACTGGATATGGAATAGAAAATTTTGGTAAGTTTCATTGCTTCAAGAAAGTTTGTGAAAAATATCTTTAATTTAAATTATTAATAAATACTAATGGTTTATATTATTATAATTGAATTGTAAGACATTTATCACTATTAAATTGTATTTAGTAATGAAGCTTTTATTCCAAATTTGAGATTTTACTATATAATTTAACTTTTTTGATATATATATAAGATCAAATTTAAATAGTTTAAGTATTGGAAAAGTTTCGTTAATGAACGAAATAAATGAAGCAATAATGTATACATGTTGTTCATAACGAAACGAAAATTCTCTAAAGACAGCTAAATTGTTTCTTCTCTCTACATAACGAGAAATAATTTAGTTTACTTGATAAATATGTACGGAAAATGCAGGCTGGAACTTGACAGGACATATTTTTGCAGCTTAATTATCTTAGAACATAATCTGAAAAGGAATATCGAAACTACTTAAAATATATGGTTAGGTTGATTGAGATAACCAATATATTATTAATTTTCCAAGAGCAAACGAGTAACTGCTTGTAACTTTCGTTTGAAGAGTGGTTATGGCGATGAAAGTAAAAGTGCTTAGCAAAATATCAAACCTGTTAATAATATTTCTCAGGTTAACCCATATAATTACAGATATACATTATTGTACATATATTATTGATACCATGACTATAATTGATTCTCACTACTTCATATCTTTCGATTCCAGATATCTTAGGTCACAAAAATGCGCTTCAATCATAGAATAATGTTGAAAAGTCAAATAATTAATCCACATTTTTATTAATTAATATAAATTATTCATTCCATTACCATGTCTTTTGTTTCCTCTATCTTCATTTTTAAGTGTGAACTGCTTAGTTTAAGAGAATATCTGGTATATTGCCTGTCAAATGCTGCGTACTTCTAATAGTGACAACTACATGCATATGATAATAGGGAAAAGTATATGGACTATATAATAGTGACAACTATTATGGATTACATAGCCTAATAATGAAAATGATACTAGGCACCTAGAAATAAAATGATTATTTCAGTTAAAGTGCAATGGGAAATGTGGGAAAAGTAAAAAAAGAATTTTAGAAAGTATTTAAAGTTGAGTTGACATGGATTTTTTAGAAGATACTGGATTCTTGAAATGCTGAGAGTTATCTGCATTCAAGCAGTTTGATTATATGATCGATGCTGAAGATAGATATCAAGGTACTAAATATTTAGGACTCTAAAAATATTATGCAAAAACTACTAACTCAAACTAAGCTTTTAAGAGGCCACCAATATGAGAATTTCATACGTGTCAGTGGTGGGTCGTTAGCACAGAAATGAAAGATGATGCAAAAATATATGCATCAAGATATTCCATTCTTTTAAGGTGTACGTACACACTTAAAAAATTCGTTCAAAATCGTTCAAAATATCGAATATTTTTTTTTTATTGCTTTAAAGTGTTCTCTGATCCTTTAGCTTTCAAACGATACCAAGATGTTGTCAATATTCGGAATATTTCTTGAGTTATAATTATTTTTCTTGAGGTACTTTCACTAAAAACTCTATTTTCAGTTTTTTTAAACTCATTTTATGAAGAATGATATTTTCCCACTATGTTGCTTCATTCAAACAATCATATGTCAACAAGAAATGAACAAAATACAATTATTTATATATCAAAATAATCTATATGAAATAGTGAATGTTTTGTGCCTCAATAAAAGTTATATTTATAGAAATAAATTTTTAATAGCTATTTAAAAGTTAAAATTATAGAAAAAATCTCGCTTTTCTATTCATTGTTGATGAAAAAATTGTTAAAAAAACCCAACAATTTTTATAACTTGATTGAGGCAGACAATATGAATGTTAATATTAGGCATAACTTGCAACAAGAATTCTGTGTCTGTACAAATTAGAATTTAAGATATAATATTTCAAAAAAATATGCTGATTAGCTCATTAAATATTAATTAATTAATTAATAATTAGTGTAATATGGTTTTTTCTCACTAAAATGAGTTTAAACATATATTAATGACTTATTGTAAAAAACTGGATTTTTAAAGTCAAAATTTTTTAAAAAAATCTTCTAGTGTGTACGTACACCTTAAAGCGATGTCATTTATTATGAGATGGAAACATTTTATTTCAAAAACAGATATGCATTTTGTTGGACACCAAAAATACTAAATCATGATATAAATTTATTGCAGTGTTTACAGTAATTTTTTTTTAAATTTTGAAATGATAGCTTAAAGGATAAAAGTATCAGAATTGTCTTCGCACACACAATATTGTCTTCGAATAGTCCAATAATGCTTGTCTAGAAATGAATATGAACAAAGGTGTGTGATGATTGATCTGCTGAGCTCACCGTCTGTGTACGAGCAATAATTAATTACAATTGTTGCATTTTTATGAAAATTTTAACCTGAAGAACATTTTGGAAAAATATGTACATACTTTTTCTCGAGGATTTTCTGAAAAAATGTATTTCCAATAAATCAAATGTGTTTCTGTATAGACATCAAGAACCTAATAAGAATAAATTTTGGTTAGAAATGAAGAAAAAGAAGGAGTCAGTTTGCTATGCTTCGACTTACGGCTGGTCTGACAGTAGCTCTGGTCCCTTCAAATTCGATAAGAGAAATATTTGCTTATGATTTCCAGATAAATCAATCAATTTTGTATGCAATGGACATTCATGGGCTGTTAACAAATAGTCCTCATCTACGTTTCTATTACTTGTTGCTTCATTTCTGTTGCTCTCTTCTCTTGTCTTTATTGTCTTCTGCACTTTCGTTGATCATCGAGAGAAAAAGTAAAAAAAAAAAAAAAAAAAAAAAAAAAAAAAACGGACCTAATTATCAGAGAAGAAAAGTATGTAAACTTGATAAAAAATTTAATTTTTGAAAAATAATTTCAGAGATTACTTCGGTTCTGCTGCTATTCTAGTTGAGTCGCCACTGATACGTGCTTTATCTGTTCCTTTTCATGCTTCTTTATCTGTTTTACGAGGGTTCATTTTGAGATCCAGCTTACAATTAAAGTTAGGAAATTTCATTCGTTGTACTTTGTTGTTATTATTTTCGATGGAGGAATTCCCGAGAAGGTTGATGAACAAAGAGACCAAAGCTTAAATATCAAATCTTTAGTGATAAACTCGCTGAAACTTCATGAAATTATTAAAACTGCTTGTGAAAATAATGTATCAAAAAAAAACCCAGGTATTTTCCAGAGGATCAATAATTTCTGTGACAGCCTGAAAAAAAAGGAAGGCAGTCAGTCGCCTGTAATTTAGAAAATAGTGATCATGCGGAACCTCTTTTCCTTTTTCATCTTCTATTAACGATCTAGGTGAAATTTAATTAAACAGAACATGGAAAAATTATCGAAATTATCAAACAAAACGTATTGAGTAGAGAAAATTGAGAGAAACAAAAGTCACCTCGAAGTCCTATACATTAAGAAGAGGCTATAATTGGATCAAGATGCTAGATTTTTCTGTCTAAGCCCCGTATTTAGATCCTTACGATATCATTTTCCTCATAAAATGCAAACTTTTCAAGTGAAAAGGTATTGGCTCATTGTCTAGAGGCAAATAAGCAAGAGACAGTCAGTCAATTAAGAAACTTGATTAATGCAAACTTCCAAGCATTTCTCAAAAAAAAAAAAAAATGAAATGGAAATGGAGCGAGTTTGTTTCTTCAAATGGAGAGAAATTTGCAGACCTAAAGATCGACATACCTTAAATTTTGTAAAAAAAGGACCTTAACTCATAATTTTATTTAACATACAGGACATTAATGGAGCAATTTCAGCATCTTGAACGAATAGTTCAATTTCCAATAAGCGAACTAAAATAAGCAGTAAAATTGTGGCAATGATATTTATCACCCAATAAATGGTTATTCTAATCGGAGAAAAATGAATTATAATATAAATGGCTTCAAATTGAGGTATAATAATATTGCTTATTTGCAAAACTAATTGAAAATTGTTTAACCCTTTTTGAAGTAATAAGTATAGGAATAATAACAAGTATAGAGATATAAATATAATTTTTATATGCAGAATTGAGACGTTATTTTGGATATATTCGTTATGGATCAGAGGTTTTATGAACAAGGATTTTATTTGGCCATGGATAATATGATTTGTGAAATGACAATGCAAAAAAAAAAAAAAAAAAAAAAATGAAAGAAAAAAAGAAAGAAAGAAATGAAAGCTTATCCATACTTTTACATTTTCTACATATTCTGTTTGAGTTAACTGTTGCATTTTTTGAAAGGATCTTAAATACTAATATATTAATCTGATAGCTCTTGATTAACAATTTTCACTGTTTCGCTCTTCATTTTGAAATAGAAAAAATAATTTAAAATCTCAGAGCTGAATTGTGAAAATAAATTTTTACTGCTAAAATACTTTCAAATAATCCGCTTTTAAATTACGAGACGTGATAAAAAAAAAGTTACAAGGCAAAGGAAAAATGCTTTATTAAAAATAGACACAGGATTAGAATGGTAATTAAGAAACATATGTGGCATTCATTTCTCTACATAATCATCAAACCTGTTGAGGCATTTATCACACCGCATAATCAATTTGTTTAACCCGTCTTGGTAATAATCAGGCCCCTGGCTATTGAGCCAGTTCTCGACACCTTTTTGAACATCACCGTTTGATATGAACCTTGCTTCGGATAAGTTTTTCTTCAATGCCGGGAAAAAGAAATAGTCAATTGGGAGCCAAATCGGGACTCTATCGGGTGTGGCTCCAGACCTCCCACCTAAACGTTTCCAGCAATTGCTAAGTCATGCAAGAGAAAAACATCTTCCGTCAGCAATCCAGGAGGTTTGCGTCGGATGGCTTCACGCAGTTTTGTTAAGGTGCCACAGTAACGGTTGACATTAATGCGAGAACACTTCTCTAGACGTCTTACCATTACTGTCGCTGTTTCAGGTCTCAGTACAAACACTATCTGCTTGAACGACCGGTCTAAGACAATTAGCGCCATCTGTCTCCACTCTGGGTAACAATATTCCCATCTACAATTTCTACTTTTCAAATGTTGCTGCTTGTAAACCTTTTTTTGGATCAACCCTCGTATATAATCCCCATTCATAAAATAACTTGCTATAACACTTTCGATTTGTACATAAATTTATTGAAATTTTTAATTCATGCCATTGCTTTGTTTACTAAAAAATAGAGTTTAGGAACATAAATCTAATATTTAAGAAAAGTTCTGAAAAATATTTTTTTCATGATTTATTATTAAATGAATCTGAATATTTCTGTGCAACATGATTTATATAAAAAATATTGTTTCCGAATAAATTATTCTTTTTGCGAAAAGATTACTGAAACTTCAAACTCACATTTCCGATTTGGCATTATTTTTAAATGCCAAACCGGTTACTAGTTATTTTCTATCATAATCGGTTCCATGTTTTGGATTCCATAAGCAAACTTATTAGATTTATTTCTTTTCAGATTTAGCTAGCAATATTGGAAACATGTCAGAATAGAAATATTTGTTTTCGATTTCATATCGGTATTTCTGACTTACTATTTGTGGAACTTCGTTATGTCAATAACATATGTGGTCTTCCCTGTTTTTATTCATCTCTAAATGAAGTAATTTGATAACAATTAAATGCTTTGGCTTAGTGGGGAATAAAAAATAGAAAAATTGAAATAGATGCATCTGATTTTGATTTTCAAATTGAATTATTGTTCTATAAAATAGCAACGATCCGAAGTTACAGAGATTTTTCATTAATAGATAACGGTAGAAAACATTATCATGCAATGAATAAATGTGATATAATCTAAATTCCATTTCTGATAAAGGGGAAATTATTGATATAGGTCAGCACGATTATTACTTGCACTTAATTGTATAAGTAATGGAATTATAAAATGCACAAGAAGATGATAAAAAAGGTTTTTAAGGAAATGTTTCAAAAAGTCAATGATTTTCTAATTGTCTAAGTGTCGGGCCATAAAAACTATACTATTTTTACAAAGTCATTATTTTCTTTTTTAATTTCTATTCCATTTTTCACGAACACAAGGCAGAACTCACCTTGATGTAAATCTTGGAGACGTCAATATAAATACATTTACTCTCTTTATTACTGTCTTAAAAGAAATTTCATGGTATGGATATAGTTTCTCATAGTGATATTCAAACTTCAGAATCAAAGTTTGCTATTCTTTTATAAATTCTTCCATTTTTGATAGTTCAATATTTTTTGTCATTTTATTTCCGATAGATATTTTAATATCAGTTGGTGGCAAATAATTGAGAATTTTGTGTGCATCATTAGAGATTGTTTTTCATGCTTTTGTAATAGCTAGTTGTGACAAACATTAGATTTCTAACATTTGTTTTTTATTAGACTGTTATAATGTATTTTTAAGCCATATGATATCATTCTTTTCTAAATAATCTTGTAAATGTGTTTTTTTTCAGCAACCGGGTTGAACTGTTAAATTACGCTAGTAATCTTTCTTAGTTTCTTGTCGATTTTAACAGTTTTCTCTAGAATATAATTCATGCGTGGGACGGAATATCAAAGATTATTTAAATGTACTTAAGTTTCTTGAATAATTAATTATGTTGTTATATAGTTAAATACTTAGAAAAAAAGCGACATCTTTTTTTAGTTTAATGAGAAAAGTATGAAAGTATGGCTTACTTTTCCCATGATTAGGTTTCTATTTAATGTATGGTTTTATAAACTTTTTGAAATCTTTTTATTCATAAAATTAATGCTAATTTCTTAAGTAAACAATAAAAAAATGACAAATATTTAAAGTGCACTCATTTTTAAATACTTTTAACGTGAATTTTTTTTTTGTATTATTTGAAGTTTATTTGCTTTTATTACAAATTATGATTGAGATGAAAAAAATTTAGAACTGGTTGTTATATTGGCTAAACTGCACTGATCACAATATGAATTACAAATGTGAAGTATAGCATAATTAATAGAGCAGTGCAAGAAAATTGTAAGAGTTAGAAGGCTATATAAATTAAAAATTCACTGAGGAAACTATGAAAAGCAAGATTCACAAAATATTTAATTGAAAACTTTAGCAACTATTAATCCCAGCGAAACATTTGGTGGCCACAGAAGAGTAGTCCATTAAAAAAATTAAAACTTATAAAACAAGTTTTGATTCTTAAAATGTATGAAGCAAATAAAATTCTACCTGATAGTTTAGCAAACGAATGCGTATCCTTCCATAAAACCAGCTTTTGCATTTTATTTTCTTCTGTTATCGATTTCCACAACAATTTAAAAATGTCGGAACTGCAGTTATTATTGTTTCCGAAAGAAATCTCTGCCCTTTTCCTCAGATGAAAAATAATGCAGTATTAAATTATGGTTCCGATTAATTTCTCAGATTCTATTTCGATTTTTTTAAATTCCATAACAGGATTTTCTTTTGTTTCAAATGTAACAAGAAAATGCAGTTTCTGTTTATATTTATCTATTAAATAAACCTTCAGGTATTAATTATCGATTATCTATTAAATAATCTTGAGGTAATTCTTTATAATGGGGTACGCATTTACATATTTAAAAAAAATGAAGAAAAATAATAAGTTAAAGTATTTTCAATATAGAGATTATATATATATATATATATATATATATATATATATATATATATATATATATATATATATATATATATATATATATATATATATATATATATATTATAATTAGGTTTAACAAAATAAAAAGATATGTCTAGTTGTTTCTTTTTCAACACAAATTTGGATCGTGAGAAAATGGATACAAATAAAAGTCATACTATAATACCTACTTAAATACTTTATACTATATATACCTTATACTATAATACCTACTTAAATACTTTATACTATATATACCTTATACTATAATACCTACATATATTGAATTGCAATACTAATATATTTTATATATTTCTGTCATATTACATCACTGCTTTTTTAACAATTAAATTGAAATTCTATCAATAACTTTTGAAAATTTAAGTGAATGAAATCTCAAAAAAAGGTTTATAAGCAAAAGAAAAATCAGTGTAATTGAAAAGAATAATGTCAAAGCTTAAAATGTGGGAAACAAGATGTAAAGCTCCTGATTTATTTTTACTATAAAGTCTATTAATTAAAGTTTTTAAAGTATAAATTTAGTTTTTCTCACAGTGTTCGTGGTTACTAATTTAGGATTAGTTAGTGAAGCTTGGTAGCGCTTAATCTTCAAAAATTAAATATTATGTTTCTACTATAAAATTGTTTTCGAAAACTGAAATTAATTATTTTTTTTCCTACTATGTAACAATTTTGTATGTAACAGTTTTTAAAACTTTATTTTCAAAAATTGTCTTAAAAACTTAATTAGCTAACATTTTAAGAAATTTTAATTAAAAAACACTAAAACTTACACTTGCTTCTGGTTTCTGAAAATAAAGCACTTTGTTAATTTTGGAATTTTAAATCAATTAATTGTTTACTGAAGTCATAATAAAAAATCATTGTATTTCATGGTGTTTTGCACATAAACATATTACATCGATTGTCTTTGCATATGCTTATTGAAAAATCAAAAGATGATTATGTAAGATTAATTAATTTCCTCATTATAAATCTACTAGCCGCCTTTGGCGACCAGCCGGTTCGCCAATCTTAATGTTCGTTAAAATTTTAATAAATAAATATTTTATGCAATTCCTACTTTAATAGCTTCTTCATCAAAATATTTTAAAACTTTAAATTTTGATTGTTATATAATTCCTTCATAATATTATAAAGGCCTTCAGTCATAACGTAATATGTATCATTCTAATTTTCTTTTACCACCCGTAGAATTTATGCTTTAAATTAAAGTGGAAAGAATTAATCTTCAATTAATATAATAATATTTTTTACTGAAACAAAGCATTTTTTTTTTTTTATAATCTGATTACTGAAAATAGTCACTCAGCGTTTAAACTTTATGGGCACTAAAGAATATTTTTTTTAATTTATGTAATATCTCAAGAATTTGTCAAGAAAATTTTCTTAGATTCATTATGAGCAGATCTATTAATTAACAATGTTTAATTTTAAATACATCAAACACTAAGAAAATAAACCGAATCGTTTAAAATAAACGGTTGAAAACAGGTTTTAAAAAAACTACTTAAAAAACGATGTGCTTAAAACTATAAGCATACACAAAAAATATATAACTAACATAAACACATTTTAATTACAAAAGCATACAACGAACATAAAAATAATTTAAATACAGTCAGCATGCGTTGATAATAATTGTCAACACAATGCGGAATTCAGAACACAATGCGCATGCGTGAATTTTCAACGCAAATACGTGATTTTTTCTACGCCAGTTGGTGTAACGGTATGCGGATTAGAAATTTCCTTTATTCTGTTTTATTTTAATTCAAAAGTACTTCAGAATGAATCTGAAAGATCGATTCATTAACAATGTTTAATTTTAAATGCATCAAACATTAAGAAAATAAACAGAATCGTTTGAAATAATCAGCCGAAAAATGTTAACCCTAGCCTCATTACTGTTGGGAGAAAAAAAAACTGAAGACTTACTCATTTGGCGGTGGGGAAAATGGAAGATTTTTTTGGCGGGAAAGTTAGTTTTTAATTAATAATTAAAATTCTAATTAAAAATTCGAAAAAAGGAACCCCAGGTGCACATTCCCAACCTCCAAGGTATACATGTACCAAATTTGATAGCTGTATGTCAAATGACCTGGCCTGTAGAGCGCCAACACACACACACACACACACACACACACACACACACACACACACACACACACACACACACACACACATTGAGATTTATTATAAGTATAGATTATGATTATCGGGGACGTTCTCTTTTTTTGCTTAGTTAAAATTCAGTATCTCTCTTATTTATAACTGTAATAAAAATATTAAATATTATAGTTTTTATGCAGAAGAAGAACGTTATTTAGATAAAAACAAAAATACTGCAGCGTGCGAATAATTTTCTCTTAAATATTTCTAAGTTTTTATGCCCATATACCTCGAAGAGTGGGTAGCTGCTATAAAATATTTAAAAATTAATGTTTTTATTTAAGGTTTTAATTTTGTGTAAAAAAAGATTTATATACCAGTTTAAAGAGAAAAATCCATTGAAAAGTTTCATGTATAATAATAATAAATGAAATTTCGAATCTCCCATGCCATGCTTACTAAGGTTAAAAAGAAGGCAAAATTAATGAGCATCAACCAGCTTATACGCATGAGATATTTTTATTGTATTCGGATATAGAAACTGCGGCCTTCTTTAATGGAACACTTGCTAGATCATCACACCATTATAGTACAAAATATTATTTAAAAAGGGAGTTTTAACTGGATGATTACTAATATTTATGTATATTGTTTTCTATGAAGCTCATTTGTATTATAGAATAGTCATTATTTTAATAAACCATTTACAAATCATGCAAGTTTTAAGTCCGATTATCAATTTATTCCTTAATTATTTATTAAATTCTTTCCACAGCTGGGAGAACCAAATCAACCATTCTTTGACATTAATTAGAAATTATTATGAAGAAACTCTGTAAGTGCATAAAAGTGGCAGAAGTAAGATAAAAAAAAAACTTATTACACGATCACAAGCATTGTGGCAATTGGAAAGGCTAATAGGTTAAGTAAAATTTTACAATACCTCACAATTACTTAATTTTTATAAGATATCGCGAAATATGATAAAAACATAAATATAATAATAGTAGAATTACTTACAAATAATTAGGTACAAATATGAATAAAATTCTGTGTTAAATAAATAAATTTTCTTTCATATGAGTAACTTTGCAAAAAATAAATGAATTTTATCTAATAACGGATGCAACTTTGTAATGATTAAACAATTTGATCATGATGTAGATAAGATAAAAATAAAAAAATTAAATCATAATATCACCACAAAGAATATGTAGAAATTTTAGTTAATTTTCTAACTATTTTTTTCAACAAAAAATTATTTTATGGTTCCATTTATATAACAAGCTGAAGTTCCTGAATATTCATGTTGTTTCAATAACTTTAATATTCATTATTCATTACGTTTCTTTAGATTAAGTTGGGTTTCTTAAGAGATGCGCTGTACTAATAAATACATTTTATTGAAAGTTTTGTAATGAAACTTTTAAAGCAAATACTGTAAAACAGTGGAAAAAATACTGTAATAGTGCAAATACTGTAAAAAATAACAAATACTGTAAATAATGAAAGCTAAGCGTGTTTCTAATTTAACATAATTTTTTTCTATAGAATAACTAAAATTATTTGCGTATTACATAATTACATTAGCCGAATTGCTTTATTGTATTCCTTTTTATTTTATAAAATGAAAATAATAAATTCTTCAAAATGGCACAAATTCATATTAAAAATAATGTATATTTTGGGCTTTTGTTTGAATATAGCATAATAATATTAAATTCAACGCAACTTTCAACAATATATATTTTTTTTTGTATAAGGCTGACTACGCCTTAGATTTAAAACAGAATTCATCTATTATTCTGGAACATTGTTATTCAAGGAAGAAAGTACACTTGGCGAAAACCGAAGAATGAAAGCTTATCTACCTTTTGTTGCAAGAACTCATGGAATTGAAAATTTATCGCGTGGAATTCTGAAAAGCATTAAAAAAATATAGAATTTTGAAATTTCGAAGTAATACTTTTTTTATGTAAATGAAAGATTGTTTGCTAGCGGCCTATGCCATCCAATCATAAATTTGAATTTTACTTTCATGATGTTTAGATTATATTCGTTTCTTTTGAGTTTAGATGTGAATTTCAATCAACTTTAAACTCTTCTTATGGTTAAATGATATTATGGGAATGCTAATACTTTTAGTTAAGGTCAATGGGACAGATAACATCACTTTCCAAACTTCTTTTGTATTCGGGCGAATCGCATAAAAGAGTTTAGAGTTTCTTGCAGACAACATTATTTTTTCTTTAACGTTAATTAGACCAAAGAACCAAATGTGAACGAATTTTATTCTACTGTATTTTAATAGGAAATATTTCATTACGCTTTTTTAAAAATCGATTTAGATTTCTCTTCTTTCCCTTTGTACTGTTTCTCATAATTAATTTCCAATATATATATATATATATATATATATATATATAATGTTACATATTATTTTGCCGACAGGATTCGAAAAGCATCACACACACACATATATATATATATATGTGTGTGTGTGAGTGTATATATATATATATATATATATATATATACATACATGACAATCGTTGCATGAAGCAATAGCTTGATTGTCTAGATTTCAGCGAAATCATCGACAGCATCGTCAACAATTTTTGCAACATCGTCTCGATTCTTCGATCTAAATGGTTTTTTACGGATCATTTTGCTCTTTACATTGATACTGTGTAGGAGCTGCTGTGATTTCTAGTTATGGCTTAACAAATTAAAAGCCTTTAAAAGACGAATATTGTGCTGCATGAAAACGTTCTGGTACCTAGTCATGGCTTAAAAAGTTCAAAGACTTTAAAAGATAAACTTTGTGCATATATAAGATGGAAAAAATACAGCTGTCATTCATAGACAATCAGTTATCTTTTCTTTATTTGCCGTCACGAGCGCAACACAGGTTTGGAAATCGCTGCAGAAAATTCCTTATTAATAAATAATACTAAAATAAAAAATAAGCCAGAATTGTTGATGTATGCTTATTTATCTTAGAAAAATAATTCGTTCTATTAAATGACAAAATTACAAGGATTATGCACAATCTTAGACCCATTAATCTTTATTTCTCTTCCCCGTCACTCCACTGATGATATTTTCCAGAAAAAAAATACTATGATGAGTTGGCAGTTCCTCTTTCCTTTAAGTTTTCAAATGTTTATATTTCAAATCATCAAAAAAAAAAAAAAATGAACAGCTAAAAGTTTTTAAAATAGATCAAAACTGAACCCCTCAATATTTCTTGGAGTGTAAAGGTGGATTTTCTCTCAAAAATGGTCGCGAAGTTGAATTCATACTTAGAAAGGATTACGGCTGAAGTTATTATCCCATGTTACCAAAAAAATCTAACTTCAAAATGTGTGCCAAATTAATCTAAATAGGAAATACCAAGGAAATGTAGGGGATATTCCATTCTTTAATTACAGTCAGTCACCATATTACCACAGAACTAATCCGTATAAATAAGGATTACTTCCAAGAAATTAAAGAGATATAGAATATCCTAGGGATATTCTATAAAAAGGCCATCTTATTGCTTATTTTATTGTTTGAAAAAGAATTTAAAAATAATAAAAAGTGTCATTACCCGGATGGTTAGTACTCCGGTCTATTCAAAATATTTGATATAAATGATAGCACTTCCTGACACTACTGCAAAAAAAAAAAAAGACATTAATCATATATTCTTGGAACTGTTTGAAATATTCAACTCATAAAGAAAATCTATGGTACAGGCATAATCTTAAATCACAAGTTAATATCGTCTCTCAAACACTTCCTCTAATAAGTGAAGATTTTTTAAGTATTATTAGGGTGTCCCATAAGTTTCTTTCCTATTTCTAATTTGAAATGAATACGCAATATGTACTGTTTAAGATATTATTTATTTTGTTATATAAGAACTCTTTCGCTCTATTACCTTCTTCCATCTCTCAGGAAGGCTCATTATGCCTTCTTTTCAAAATTGTTGCGTTTTGGTCAAGAAATAATCTTTCAGGTACGCTTTTATTTCGCTGATGGATTTAAAGCGCTTGCCACGAAGAAAATTTTTAAGAACAGAAAGAAGTAATAATCAGATGGAGCGAGTATAGATCTGTGGTAAAACATCCCAATCAAACTGTAAAAGTTTCTCACTTACGACTAATGCAATATGTGGTCTCACGTTGTCAGGATGAAAACCCACGCCTCGTCGGTTCATTTATTTTGGACGTTTTTTTTTTGCTATGGCAGCTTTCAATTGATCCAGTTGATGGCAATATTTCGTAGAATTTATTGTTCACCTTGAGGAAGGAGTTTGTAGAAAATTACGCCTTTCTAATCCCACCAAATGGACAAAAGAACTTTTTTGGGGTGTAGTCCCGGCTTTGCGACAGTTGAAAGCCTATTATCCTTAAACCAAATGTATTTTCTATGCACATTTTCATATCAAATCCAAGTTTCTCTCCAGTGATAAGCCTCTTTAATGCCTTAAACTTCGCCTTTCGCTACCCATGTATAACGCTGTGGATGGAAGTCTTAAAAGAGAATTGTAGCACAAACGAAACGCTCTGTAAAAGAGCTCTGGTACGACTGAAACCGATGACATAGATGGCTAATAGATAAGCCTGCATGTTTGCTCAAGCATAGCCAGATAAGACCATTCATAGCGCGATGAGAAAGAAACTTTTGGGACACCTTAATATATTAATTTTGACATCTTGACATTAGAGGATAACCTTTTTAATTAAAGATCCCGATCAATACATTTTTTTTAAAAAAAAGAAACCATTAAATATCTGACCCAAAGAGTTTCTTTCTTTTAGTATTGTTAATATTTTAAAGTTTAAGATCTTAAAATCGGAGTTATGAAGCTTGATACTATAAGTTTTCCCCACGGCCGTTTATATGCAATCAAATTCTAGAGGAAAGACTCAAAGAAACTTTTTCCTACATACGCCAAACGCTGAGTCGAAGTATTTTATACCAGATTCTTTAGAGTGGAAATATTTAGGTTAAAATCTCTTATGGGCTAAGTATAAAAACTTTAGAACTTATAAAAAACATTATGTTTAATTTTTTCTGACATAATACAGGGTATTATTAGCCGTAAGCAAGGCTAGGGGTACGGTAGCTAATAGTGCAATACAAAAACGATGATATAATCAGGAGTTTTTATTGCAAATTACTTTAAGTACCTTTTTTTCTATCGTATTGTTTGTACAAATTATATGTATGTTCCCGCATTCGTATGGAAATGAGTTTCTATTTCTCATTTCCTTAACTTATCTCTTTCTTATGAGGAAGACAATTAACTTTTTTCTACTGAATAATTTTTCGTTTTGTAGTAATTAGATTAATTTTAGTATTATCATAAAAACCAAATTGCATTATTATAAAAAATTAATAATTTTTACAGTATTATGATTCATTATGTTCCGAAAAATGTGCATCAAATTTATGAATTTAAGTTTTTTATTTTATTATCTTTTTCAAAATTCTCAGGATATTAATAATAAAACATAATTTACGTAATTCCAAGAGCAGATGATGTTAATATCCCTTAAGCAACTAATAATGAGGAACTTCATTAGCCCCTGAATGTTCCTAAATTACCATAATTTCCGTTGATTAATGTTTATGAAATGATGTGTCTGCTTTTTTAATTATTTTTATTTCTTCTTTTTTATCTTAATAGTGCTTGATATACAAAGTAATATCAACAGTAAAATCTCAATGAAGCAATTACTGCTTAAAGTAATTTAAATATATGTATAATAAGTACAAGCTGTTTAATGAAATTATGTACATGAGCAGTTTAGGAGATGTAGTTTATGCATGTGCATAAATATGAAATTAAATATACAGATTATTAACACCTAACAGTTTCCTAAATGCTCATTTTAAAGTATAATCTTAATTAATTGGCAAATTTATGAGAATTTGTTGTTACAGATGATTTATTTAAAAAATAGGTATATATGAATTTAAGTGCGATATAAGAAAAGTAAAGCGTGTGATAGAAAGGTTTTGTGAAACTTTTTGTGCATGCTAGAAAATCATGTTTCTTTGCGTTATACAGGCTTGAAAAGTACAATACCTCCAGATAAACCAAAATATTTAAATGTTAAGAAGTACAATCCAAAAATATTAAACATGAACTGATAAAAATTATCACTCAGCTTTAGTTATATCTGGCAGTATCAGGTGAATGATCCATGACAAATATAGCAAATATTCATTTTTATTAAAATCAGGATTTTGGAATAAGAAAAATATTTTATTCTGAATAAAATAAAATAACAAACCCTATTAGCACAGGAAATTGCATTTTTTTATGTATTCTGAATACCAGTCCATCTCATAAGAAATCTTAATTAATGCTATTTTAATTTTATTCTAATAGGGACCACTATATTAAATAAGCAGATTGATTAAGTGAGTGTAGTATTGCAAAGAGCGAATAATAAGTCGAAACATTTAACTTATTGTATAACAACTTGTATAACTATCTTAAATCTATATTGGACAATATCAAAAATAAATCGATCAAATTTGTCTAAATCCTGCCTTAGATTTCGTATCGACTTCTTTAAAACTCTTTTCTTATTATAACACTATCTGAGTTTTGAAATACTCATTCAATCTTTTTTCTATCTTCTAAGATAAGATACATTATTTCTCAACTACTGTGCAATTTAAAGAAAATTTTTAATATTTTTTACTAAAACGTTCCAATATATCAGAAATGAATTACGCTATGCTCATCGCAATAATTTATGTGAGCGTCTAATAATTATTATTTGGCCCTCGATTTATTTCGTTAGTAAAATTATATTTTCATTTGGCAACATGGTGTGAATTCATGTTCTTCAATGATCTGAAGCATTTTTGTTATATACAAAAATGAAATTCGCTGTCTTTAATAACTTAAATTATCAACATTAAATTTCGTTCAGTGAAATTAAAAGCTATATTTAAGATATTCTAGGTTTGAAGTGGTTCCTCTCGGTTTTCCCTCAATCAGCAATATATTATCTCTTTGTATCGGTTGCCCTGATAGTATTAAGCATTTCAAAATCACTATGTTGCGTCCTGAAAGATATAAGAATAAAATTAAAACTATTTTAAAGTGCCATAAGGAAATAGTTTCTATGAAAAAGAATTTTATGAAAAGAGATGAATTTTTTAATGGATTGCTTTAATTTTTTTATGCAAATTGGAGATAAACAACAAACTTAGGAAAGTTATGGAAATTCAAATCATGAATAAGTAGACAATTATTCTGAAAAACTTTGTCTTTTTTCGTCATAAATTTCAATACGTTCACAAATCATAGATATCTCTATTTTTTTGGTAATTTTTCTAAAGATTTTGGTCGAATGGAGAAGCTGCAATCAACGCAGAACTTATTTTCTATATACGAAAAAAAATCTTTGCGCTTGGAGAATACATTAATTCCCATATTTATTCTAACAGTAGGAAAGCATATCAGAACGTTCATCTATTATTCAGATGGTTAAATCTTCTAGAAAAGTGAGATATTCTAGAAATAGAGTCTCGAAAGGATAACAGGTTTTAAAGAATATCACTACATGCTAATTTTCTTTCAATAAACTTTTTTAATTATTGTTTACTCGTGAGGAATAATGCTCGTGTTTCATACTCTTAAGGGAAATTTGAACTAACATAATGTAAACTCTGTTTTAAGAAAGAACGAAAAGCTCATTAGTATTTTGTGTTTAGGAAACATTTTTAGCAATTTCAGAGGACTTTTAGAAAGTTATTTTTTATTTACTTGAATAGATTATTATTAACTATTAAAAATGTTCCTGCAGTATAAGTAGAAGTTATCTCAAATTTTTTTTGGTGGCTCTTTATAGGTGAAGAGGTTTTTAAAAAGGTTTAAATTTTGCTTACAATTTCTGAATCCTTTGATTATTCATACTAAAAGATTAGACAACTTAACAGCATCCAAGTATTAAATATTTACATATTTTTTTTATCCTTAATCTAATATTTAAATAACTTTAATCTTTGGCGTAATTTCACAGATACCCTAGATACTGTACGATGTTGCTCAAAATTATACGATGTTTTTCAATATTGGGCAATTTGTGCAGCAATTGCTGTTTATAAAAAAATGTGCATTTTTGACGTATAATTCAGCAACAGTTTCATCTCAAAAATATTTAATAATACAATTCTACTTTTTATTTATTGAAAGTTTTCGTTACTTCACAGTTCCACACAGCTAAAGTAAAATTTGAAATTCATTTTTTTACTAATAATTTCTTTATCAACAGCCTTATTTGTTTCTCATATATGAAGTGTAAAATAAGAAAGTATTATAATTTTCAAATGATTAGAATTCGACATTTTAAAGAATCTCCTCAGTCTTCCCTGAGGTTGAAAAACACATTTTTAAATTATGTCTGTCTGTATGTGACTCCCTGCGGATAGCTGTTTGGGAACAGTATTACTAAAAAATGTTTTGAGTTAAATATATAATCTTGAATTCAAATTTGGTATATAGTCTTTAGCCTTAATTTGTAGATTTCTTTCCTTCAAATTTTGAGTGAAATCCATTTAAAGAAAGTCTGTCTGTTCAGCTGTCCAAATGAATACAATAACTACAAAATGTAAGAACTAGATAAAAAGTATTTGGTATATAGATTTAGCATCTAAAATGGCAATCCGTAACAAATTTAGAATCAAATTCGTCTAGGCACTCACTCTCTGTTGATAATGACATATATTTTCACATATATATAAACACAAGAACTTAAAAAGGCAGTGATTTAAATAAATGAGATTTTATCTAGACACTGCAATTGTATTTTATATCAAATTTTGCATTAAATCGATAGTAAAAATGTGTCGAAAATATATAGGATTTCCTGAAGATTTTATATAAACTGATGTCAGCGATTAATCGCCACAGAAGGCATGTTAGATTCATCCCAAAGATTAATCGTCCTTAACAATTATTCGCCGATGGTATATAGTTAATAATAAGCAAGTAAATGTTTTCTTTAGTATACTAAAAACTTCCGCTGATAGGCACCTCAGAAATGAGGATGAAAAGCTTCCGGCATGGTGCTTGGTTCTCTCCACTTAGGTGGGTGCAGAAATGGTGGGAGTCGGTTACCTCCTACCGATGATGGGACGTGCTTCACGCGGGAAGGGAAGTAGTTACTAAATATAGCTAATCAAACCCAGACTTTGAACCTATACAGAAGATGCTGCTGCTAAATTGAAAACATACATGAGCATTACACAATTGCACATTACACAAACATAGCGGTTAGACACTACACAAACTCTATTATTTGATATGACATTTCCCCAAACGTATCAAATTATAATTTTTATTTTGGATTAATTTTGAAGATTTAAAGAATCTGGAGCACAAATTGTCCCCCATGTATAGCGTAAACGGATCATAGAATGGCTTAAGTAAAAGACAGTAGGCATTTATTTTTATAACAACTACAATATAACCAGTAAAAATGCTTTTAAATATCAGTTGTTTGCACTTTTCTCCTTTATAAATGAACATGTTATATCATTTGCTCAAGTAATTTAATACTAAAATAATTTTCCTTTATTATTGAATCAAGATACTAATATAATAAAATATCTATTATTTTCATAACCTAAGCGAGAAAATAAGACTGTATTTATTAAAACTTTTTTCTATTCTTATTTTCATAGTGTCAAGAAAATAAAATTATTCTTTTCAAAATTCAAATTTATTGTTTCATATGTAATCGGGAAAATAAATATTATTAATTATCTCATTAATATATTAATAGCTATAAATGAGAATTTACATATAATTCTTTGAACTCTTATAGAAATATTTTGTTATGGAATTGAAATTTATGTATCATATTTTGTCAAAATGTTTCGCTTTAGTTAAATATATTATGGTCTAAAAATAAAAAAAAATAAAACTATTTAGTATTTTTTAAGAATTAATAAATTCTTTTTAAGTATCTTCTACTTCAATATATAAAGATAGTATCAGTTCTCCGTAAGCATTCATTATTCAAAATATGAATTGTTATAATGATTTTTTTTGTTGTGTATTTTTTTAACTATACCTCTGGCTGAAACTGACATTCTAAACTGACATGCTCAAAAGGCAACCTAAAGGAAAGAAAACTCAACAATCGTTTTCTCTTCCAAATATTTTAAAGAAAAATTCTGATAGAATTTTTTTTCAACATTTTTCGTGGCTTTTAAAGTATTCACTCTCCTTCAAAATTTATTTTTTTAAATACATTCTTGTGTATTTTAAATTTTTGCATTAATGGTTTCCTTGATGTTGAAAGACTCAAAATGTAATTTATTTTCAAGCTTCGAGAAAGAAAAATTCCATTAATTATTTTTCCTCAACATTTCAGATTTTCTTCCATTTATTTGTCGCATTTCTTTTGGACAAAGAATGTCATGTTTAGAAAATATTTGTTTGTTCGAAGTTCGTTACTGTGTTTATTTAGACATTCAAAATAGTCTATTAAATAAATGAATTAAAATTCATTTACATAAACTCTTTATCGTATCATCATAGGATTTAATGATACAATTTATTTGAATATGAAAAAAAAAATGTATGAAACATAAACTAATTGTCAACGAAATATATACAATTTGCGATTAAAAGCATTTTATGTTTCTTTTGATATTTGATATATATTATTTAATGATATAAAACTAATATATGAGGTTTTAATGTACGGAATTGCCAATAAAATAAAATTCTTGCTTTGAATTTACATAAATTGTAGAATTTCCATTTTAATTTTTCATAATAAACACTGAAATTTTGGTTAATTTATTTTGCGAATTTTGTGGTATTATCTATTTTAAAAAAAAGTTGAGGTAATATATTCAGGAATGTTGTCATATGGAAGCAAATAATAAGTATAGTAACAGAATTTTGATGTCATCACTAATCAAATGAGTTCATTAATCAACTAATTTTAAAGCATACAACTGTTTACTGCTAATACATCGTTTCCACCTATTAATTTTTTCTAGAACCCAATTTCATTATCTCTTTCTTCACTTGTGTGTTTCTTTTAAAAAGAATCTTTCTGAAACTTCAAGAGATATGGTGAGAGATAAGTCATAATGCGAAAAAAATTTCTCTCTATTTAACTATGTTTGTTGTCAGTAATAAGTAAAACTAAGTTCGAAATTTAATTTTTCTTCATTACAATTAGCATAAATAGGATTTAAGGTGATTATTGTACGCTAATAATCAATTTCGATCAGAATAATATCATACTTATTTGAAACACGCAAATGATAGTTTAGACATAGTTACTCACTTCTTGGGTTTTCTTTATTAATTATCGATATAGAATAAAATTGCATATTTCGAAGATACATTAATTAAACATTTCTATTAGATTCAGTTAAGAAGAAAAGTAAAACACAACAATCTAAACCCCAGAAAACGTCAGAAATAAGTTTCGTGGAATCAAAAATTTGAAGCAATCCTTAATTAAATGCATGCTTAAAATTTCACACTTAAACATAATTATTATTTCTATAAAAGATATTTCATAAATGCATTAAATATATAGTTAGCTTCCCAACAATAGATATTTAAATATATTTTTTCCTTCCACTTGTTTGCAATATAAAATGATTTTTGAAAAAAAGAATAATTTTGATTCATGTGATTAATAGAAAGAATTTTGGTTCATGATTGTAAAATACAGATCAAAGATTTTATTCAAATACTGTGTTTTTAAAAATGAAATATAGAAAAATTAATGTGATGGATGGATATTGCTGGAGTCATAAAATTGAATATAGTGACGAAACTAGCATGTCTTCCCTTATTTTTCTTAATTTATATATTTCTCACGGTTTATTATAGAAATATCTGTAAAAAGAAAGAAAAATAATTTTATTTTATCAAAGTTTGTATACAACCAGCAACCTTAATTTACCTTTATTACTAGACAGAAATTTACTTCAAAATGTTATTTTAGGTTATACTCATTCTGATAATTTTCCCATATTATTCTATCTAAGAAATACAACTAATCTATACATAGGCATCCCCTAAGTTTACACAGGTCAAAAATACCAACCCATACTTATCAG
The DNA here is from genome assembly GCF_947563725.1 of Argiope bruennichi. Classification (NCBI taxonomy): domain Eukaryota; kingdom Metazoa; phylum Arthropoda; class Arachnida; order Araneae; family Araneidae; genus Argiope; species Argiope bruennichi. The sequence goes on along the minus strand of NC_079152.1, from coordinate 114,386,924 downwards.
TGTTTTTTATGTTAGTCTATATGCATTAATCAACTTGATTTTAATATTTATTCCCGAATCAATGATTTTATTTCATTAATTCAAAATATGCGCACTCATTAAAAATATTTTGAATATCAAATGCAGCCTTAAATATTTGAAATTCTTAGTTTCAAATTATTTTTAGCAATGCTTATTAAAAAAAGTGTACTTCGCTTTAATTCCTTTTAGGAATTTTACAAAAGTAAAATTGCAATTCAATCCATAACTTCAATAATTTTATTGCGATAAGAATTAAACTACGAAGCTGGATTTCAAAGCTATTGGTTTTCTTATTAGAAATTCTTACTATCTGAAACAAGGAAAAAAGAACTGCTATCGGAAATCTGAGAAATAATTTATCGAATTCTGTTAGATGTTTTCGGGTAGAAAAATGGATATAGAAAAACGAAACTGGAATACATCTTTAAAAAAATATTGTTTGAACATTAACGATTGCTTTTAATAATTTTTTTAACATTTCTCAGCCGATTTACAATTTAGTATTTTGTTCCAAAATATTTTATTTTTTTAATAAAAGCTCTAAATAATTGGAATATCTATATGAAATTGGGATGTTACCAGAAAATAAAGTAATTTCAACTATAGGTACAGTATTTTTGAAGTAGATAGAAAATTTATAATAATAAATTATTTTAATAATTTAATAATATTTAAGGTATGTGACTACGTTCGGGATGAATTTTTTGAACTTTCGAAACTGGTTATATTTTTTTGATATTTGCATAAAAAAGATTGGAAAAAAAAACATTTATAAAATCAAAATATACCAGTTAAGTGGCAAATGTTTTTTTGATTTTTATCATTTTTCTTTCTATGAATATTAAGTGATTGCTTAGCTGTAATAAATGAGCCAGTGTAAAGAAAAGCATTACCAGTTTGAAAAGTGCATAGTTATAATTATAGAGTGAGGCCATATAAATTTCTACCACCAATAAAATGCAGCATTGCGTTTAACTGAAATATTTTAAATGATTCTTCATACGAGAGATTGCAATCGAGTTTTTGTAGAATAAGACAAACAGATATGATTAGGTTTTCGTTTCATTATTTGGTGTAAAAGATAAATTCCTGCTTTCTCGTTTATTTTAATTGGATGGCATGACTTAGATAATTTTTTGACATTTGAGAATACAAGAAAGAAACAGTTTAATAGAAAGCAAGGCAAGAAATTTTTATTTATTTAATTGCTTATATAAGATTCATGTTCTTTAAGTTCTTGATTTAGGACTCCAAAAATAAATAATATAAAAGTTTCAAGAGAAACTTATTTTAAAAAGTTGCAATACATTAAAAAGCTGTCATTCTATTTGAGACATAATAATAATTGTTTCAAAAATTAAAATCAATTCAATAAACTACCCAAGATAAGAAAATAAAGATAAATTCGGAATATATATTCTTTTTAAAGTGCTCAAGGATATAATTTTTTTAAAAAAAGTAAAGACGTGGTGAAAAAATATAATTTGTACACTAAATGAAAATATGAAAGAATGTTTTCTTAATTTCTATATTAGTAATCAACATTTAGTTTTCAATTGGTTCTCGTATATAAGGATGGAATAAACGATAGAAAGATTGGAAACTTAATAGAACATGAATATGTAATAAAAACTTCTCCTTATTATATTACACAATTAGTGGTTCTTTTTAAATTGAAAAAAAAATCATTTATTTTAATTCTAGTTTTTCCAGATAAATATTAATGATTTTAATTAATATATTTAATATTTGTTTACAAATAATTTTGTAGGTTATTTAGTAAACGATTTGTTTCTTATGATGGAAAACAAATTGTTTTGGTTTCATAATTCAATAATTGCAATTTCTAGAAATGAATTTTATTCTTCTTTTTTCGAGGCATGCCTAAAACCAATTTCTACTTCGTAATGAAAATGTCAAATAAGGAAATTGATTGCTTTAGTTGAGTAAATTGATTCAATTATTTATCTGTTTTGTAATAAATTCATTTCAAGGAATTTTATCTATGATAATTAAATAAACGAGGAGAGTTTTCGAACCTGCTAGATTTAATTACTGTATTTGTATTTCAAGAAATCTAAATGAATTCATTATTTCACCTTGTGCGCTTACATTTTTGTTTGGAAAATTATTTATTTTGAATATAATTTATTAAATTTTAAACAATATAATATTGATGTTCTAATGCAAACGTTGCGTGCAATGAATTATTGTTTGATAAAATCATGTTTCTGCATTTCTTTAATTTCCTGAAACGAGAAATATATTATTAAACAATGAATTTCATTTGATACATTTTTGAAAATTCAGGTAATTGATTAATGCTTAACATAAAAAGGAATTGATTAATGTTGAAAACATCGTAATTAATAAGATTATAGAACAAATGGCGTTGCAAAAAGACTGAAAAAAAAATTTAATTCCTTTTTAAAGCAGTTCAGAATCTACTCTAATGATTACACAGGAAGAATATCTTATATGATCTTGTGCATTTATAACAATCACGTTAGAAGTATTGCAATTTGAACGGAATTTATTGCCTTGTCCACCAAAATAACATTACTTAAGAAAAAGCTTCAATTCCTTTTTCCTTAAAAATTCTTTACTAAAAGTAAAATTAAATCAGGGAAATGGAGCAAGATTGCCTATAAAGTAAAATGCTGGAAAGAAAATTATGTCCATTCTTCTTTTAGAGTTTTTTTTTTAAATTAAAAATAAAGGAAACGAACATTTTTGGCCAGTGACCAGGAGGAGCATTTAGATATGATTGCAACGAGTGAAGTGTTTTACTTCAAATCTTTTTTCAGACATTTGGCGACATCATACTTTAAGATTTGAATTTAATACTATCAATTATTACACGAATCGTAGATTTAGCATTTTAAATGATTACACTGATCATTATAACGATCTCTCATAATGAATAATTGAAGCACAGGTTTTTATTTACCAGCATATAAAGTTTACCAGGAAAAATATTCTAATTTTCAAAAAATATGTTCGTGAGATTTTGAAGAATTTCCAAATTTTAGACATCACTGAGTCAGAAAAAGCATTTTTTTTTTGTCTAATGACTGTCTATCTGTGGGATAGAATGAGGAAATTTTGAACCGAATTTATAGATTTCTAATAAAATTTAGAAGAAATCCATACAGAGAACATTTGTCTGTCCGGCGGGGCGAGTAGAAATGAGTTCAACAGCTAGAAAGTACGTAGAGTTAGAGTGATATAAAATTAGACATGTAGGGTAAAAGTCTGAAATGTATCGAATTTCAAACTTTGAATGAAATTCATGAAAGAGTTCACAATCTGCCGGTCTTTACTTTTGCATGCACGTGTCTGTCTTAAAAATATCAATAAAATAAATCAATCAAAGTAAAAAAACGTAAAAAAAGCAATGTCACAAAAATGCAATGACTTATAGAAAATAAATTTGGCATCTGCTCATTTGGCTATAATTGTAGATCTATGTGCATTTATTTTCAGTTAGTCGGAAGAAATATCCATATTGCATACTCGGTTTTCTACATTTACCGAATGCAAACGATTAATCGTCAAAAAAAAACACCTCAGATTGCACTCTAGGGTCAGTAAATGCCTAGATTCACTTCAAAGATTGATTTTTAGTAACTAATGTTTAAAAATACCAAGAAATTAATGCAAAATAGCGGTTTCTTTTAGTATACGAAGTACATAATTCTCATGTGTGAAAATAAAAATCTGAGCATTCATAGCATCCACGGCCTTTTACAATGTCCTCAATTTAATGTGGATGGAGGGTATAACTCCTTATCGAAAACGCTTAGGGAGATACTCCCTATAATTATTCTATTGAACATTATTCATTTCTTATGACTCAATAAAGATATGATCCTATTTTCTCTGAATTGGATTATTTCAAATGTCATATCGACAATTTACATTTATATCAAATAAACTTGCCGTCCATTCTTATGGAAATAATATTAAAAGAATATTGGTTTCGAAGTAAAATCAAAAGGAAAAAAAATGTAAGTCATGTAATTTTTCCAAATCATGTGTTATTTCAATATTTTAATATTTTAGATGATTAAAATTTCTTTAATTATCCATATTCAAAAAATAAATCTATGTCTTAAAAATAAGATAATGTGGAAAATTCACTGAAGGAAAATTTTTCTCTAGAATCTACTTATGAAGAATAATTAAAATATACATTATATATCATGAAGACATACGTAAGTATATAAAAAATTATTGCCTACTGCTCTATTAAAATACAATCCTGCTGTAATTTTTTACGCGGATACTAAAAGAATTATGTTCTTCATTCCGGTATATTTACTCTTAACATTTAGCATTTCGAGTTAAATTAACACGAGTAGTTTACCTCATAGAAAATTGCTGCAAGAATAAAATATGGTAACAATCACTGATAACAAATGTAAAATGCGGGCAAAAAATATACTTATGTCGAAGACAGGTAGAAGTATTTTATATTGTAATAAATGCTATTAATTTAATGATATGATGACATATTTTAATTCAATTTATTCAATTAAACGTTGCTTATATTTAAATGTTTGAATATTCAAAATTATAATATTAAAAAACTGAATGTAATAACTGCTATAGATTTAATGTTTTAACATTATTTACCGTGTGTTATAAATTAAGGAAAAATAAATAAAAAAATATGCAGAAAACCATACTTAATGTATTAATGGGGAGCAGAAGGATTTATAATATTGTTACAAAAAATTTTTTGCAACAAAATACCGTCGATCAAATATAATAACGTAACGCATTTAATAGCTATAGTTTAGCAGCTTGCTTGCTGTCCAATCCTCCAGTTTCTTTACTTGTCGGCGACTCCGACTCCTCTCACACACCACTTCTGACGATACATACAACTTTTTAACTATCCACACAACTTCTTCCCTGCAGCTTCAGACTGCCTGTCTTTTATAGATCCGGGAGGCGGGGCCGGAATCCTCCAGACCAATCAGGGCGTATCTGAGTGTATCTTGGTTGATTATCTGAGTGTATCTGGATGGATCGTGAAACTTCTCGAACTTTCCAGTATGATCCATTTAGTAGCCAAACTCGCCAAATTCGTCGCCAAGTGGCCGCCAAGCTCTCAGGTCATTGACGCACAGGACAGATCTTACAAAGGGTTTTAACGGTTTTTCCCAGGATGACACTATTCGTGCCGGGTAGCAAAATTTGTAACAATATATATTACATGTGATATTTCATGTTCTGTAAATTCAAAAATGAAGAGATGAAATAAGCTATAATCCATGGGAAAAAGAAGGAATACAATCCAGTATCCAGATATCATTAATCAAAGAAAAGTTTTGCGATTTTTAACTAATTCTACTCTATACTAGATTAATACCAAATGTTTCCTAAAGGATCCTGAAACATTTTTGAAAAAAATTACAGAGAAAAATTTGCAGAGAAAATTTAAAGGAAAGAAAATGAACGTTTCATAATTCGAATGTGTTGATAGAAAAAATATTTAAATGTCTTTAATTACACCGCAGACAAAAAAACATTTAGTTGCTTAAAATTTAAACGGCTGATCTACGATGATGCCCATGGAAAGAGCCGTTTTCTAATTAGATGAATAAATTTAATTACTGCCTCAAAAAATTTAAAAAAAGTAATCAGATACTACTCTTTTGCTCAATTACTGGAAATCAAAAAACCGTGAAGAGAAAATTTAGATTTAAAAGCAAAGAAGAATTTACTAACTAATTTGAAATGATAAATTAAGTTTTTTTTAAAATTTAAATTTGAAGAAACTTTGGATGATTAAACCGCTATACTGAAAAAGTAACGAATTTCTTTATATAACTAAATATCATTATTAAAAAGCAACTCTGAGTGTTTACTGTTTCGTCTCATAATCTTATTTGTCGTATTATATATTTATATTTTATAAAAAATTGTAGTCCTTTATTTATATCTAAATTCTTAAAATATCATAAAAACTGTATTTTTTCGTATAGTTAAAAAAATTGCATGTGGTTAAAGAAGAATTGCTGAAAGCTTGTGGGATGTAATTAATATGTAGGAAAAGGTTTTTGCTAATATAAATAAGTTATTAAAATTACAGATATAAATTAGAAGTGCTTAGGTGGATTCTATGCAAGTTTTTTAAATAGTAGTATTATTGTTTCAAAATTACTTTTAGCTGTTAAACAAAATATTTTTGAATAGGTATTGCAATTGTATATCTCTTTATGATATATTTTATTACTTTACTTACTTATTACTTTATTACTTTTATTACTTACTTACTTATCTTACTTACTTTTGTCATATTTAATATTTCGGGCGAATTTAAAAATTTAGGACTCCATTAAAACACTTTAAAGGATTTTTTTACTGCTAAATATACGTATTTATCATTTAAAGCTTCGTAGACTTTTAATGAAATTTAGAATGGATGGTAATATGTAGAATTGTTGCAGTTTTTTGTATTAATGCCTGATTTTCATAATTTGTATATATATATATATACATATATATATATATATATATATATATATATATATATATATATATATATATATATATATATATATATATATATATATATATATATATATATATATATATATATATATATATATATATATATATTCCTTAAAATGGAAAAATTATGAACAGCATATTGAGACGCATTTGATAATGTAAACAATCTAACATCTTAGAAATTCCTCAGTGGTAGTCATAAAAACAGTTGCTGAAAATTATATAAGGCTAAAAATTATATACTGCAGTATTAGCCATTAACACAAATATATTGACTCTCCCGTAAAACCATGTAATTGCAAGAAAAATGTCTAAAAAAATGAATAAGATGTAGACACTAAAAACCAAAATTAATAAATCCAAAACTAAAATACTATAAAGATGAAAGTTATGAAGAAATGTATAAAAATATATTGGAACTGTCTAATGAAATATACCGTATACTTCTGTTGTGTTGTAAATCACGTTTCACTGCAGGATGAAGTATGAAATCATATATCTTCTATCGGACATTGTCATTAGAGAAAATTATAACTATTAGCACTTGATTGAACAAATTGACAACGTTTGTCACGTTAAGGGATTTGAAATTATTTCAAATTAAATAAATACGTGACAAAATTATTGTAACAAATGAAAAATGAAAAATAATTAATTTCCGTAAATAAAAGCAATTAAAAGTGTCAAATTATTTTTTAAAGTATATTTTAAGGTTTGTATTCTAAGCACAGCATTTTACAGCATTATGCTTCAATCATATATTTTTATTTGCTTTTTGAAACTTGAACATTATTCTATAATAGCCATAACGTTTGCAAAAAATTAACTTGTTTGGATCCAACTAATAAAATAAGTAAAGGGGTTGTTATAAAATATATAGAAAAATATTAAAATTAGAAGAAACTCTACACACGAACATAAAATATTTTCATATTAACTCTAATTTTAGAATTTTAAAGTGATGAATATAGGTTATTGTATAATGATTTATTTCGAAGCTATTGGGGGGAAAAAGAGCAGTAGAGCGTAAAAGAGAGAAATATTTATCCCCAATGATTATATACTATGAGATTCTGATAGGGATTTTTTTACACGTGTCGATTTAGGTAAGGGGAAAATAGCTATCTTTTAAAAGAATTTGAGTTGCTTGACAAATTTTTATCCCTTCCCTGGGAGTGTGGAAATTGGCGATTTCAGCAGTTTTAAGAGCTGTGCAGCATTAATTAAATAAAATTGGATCAAGGAATAAGAGAATATTTTAGAATTAAGTTAATATGGACTAAATTAAGAAAAAAAGGAAATTTATTTAGATTTAGAGATATCATTACATATACATTATGTATTGGAAAAGGGCTTATGATGTTACATTTCCGAATTACTCTGGTTGTTGATGGTATAGTACACAAACCCATGACTTGGAAGTCTGAATGTCTTCTCTGAAGCTCTTACACAACTTATACTCATGAATTACACAGACACATACTTTTCCGTAATGTCTTTGGAGTCTCTGGTCAATATTAGAGGATGGATTGTTTTCTGCAAATAGAAATTTGATCACAATGTGTTGTTCTTAGCCCCATAGTCCAGTCACCTCTCCCACTGTTCGTTCATCTTTCAAGCAACTTTGAGAAAAGTAAACAACTGAATAAATTCTGAATAAGTATTGTAGGAACGCAGAAGGTTGTATCTGCTTTACCTTAAGATTAGGTATTTGCTGAGAATTGCGATCTGCGCAAGCGTATATCAATTCTGGCTATATCTGAATAGTTTTGCAAAAAGCCATTTATACGATTTGGCCGTTGGGGGATAAAAAGAATGTAAGCATTTTGGGATACAGATGCAATATATTAATCACACTGTTTAACCCTTAACTGGGGAGGTGCGGTCTACGAGACCGCATTTCATTTACATTCAAATTAAATTTCCTAATGAATGTATTAGTATGAAAAACTGCCAATGTATTTTGCAGACATTTTTTTTGATATATAGATATGTTTTAGAAATTATTCAAGATATATTATCATTGAAAAAAGTAAATGCGTGGGAACTTACATTTTCTTCTGAAACTACATGTTACAATAAATAATATTTTTGAAAAAACATTACTTTTTACTTTTTAAATCATATTTATTTTTACAGTATAGTGAGTATACAGTATAGAAGACAATATAATGTAAAATTCAACTATTATATGAAAAATAAAAAAAATGACAATGGGTAAAATTGGCCCTTTTTTTACCGGTTTGTGTGATTTTCATAGCACGGTTTCCTAGGGCATTTTAAGCATACAGATTAAGAACTAGTATAAAAATCAACTTATAAATTCTGTATATATATATATATATATATATATATATATATATATATATATATATATATATATATATATATATATATATATATATATATATATATGCATGAACATACATATCGGAATCAGTTGAATGCAAAACTTTCATCGAAAAATTCTTTTGTATAATAATCTCTATCACTAAAATCACTTTTTGCTTTATTTAAAAGTGTCTGGAGCACTGCTTCATAATAGGATCAGTAAACTGGATGATAGTTCGGGGTCCAAGTTTTAGCGGCATCTGCTAAATCTTGTTTATCACTGAGACTCTAACAGGGAGGTGCGGTCTTAGAGACCGCGCTCGAAGAAATTACTGAATTCTTTTTAAAAGCATCCCCTGAAATCGGTTTAAAAAGTATACGTGTATTAAAGGTCACAAAACCGGAAGCTACAGGGTCAATCCATTCAACTGAGCTAAAAATAGAATAGGGGTGATCAAAAATCCATCGCTTGCGGTCTCACAGACCTCACGTCCCTGGTTAAGGTTTAAGCAATCAGTTTCAAATTTTTCTATAAGCCCTAACAGCAATTATTTGTAAAATAGACAGGAATAAAATATTTTTGTAAATATAAAAGAATTGCATGACCGATTTTTTTTTCTCACTGTCAAAAATGTTAGCAATGCTTGAAAAAAAATTAAAGCAATAAATAAAATAAATTTATTGTATGGATTTTATTTTTTTTAGATTCATTCTTTATTTTTTTATGACGCCCAGCATTGTGAGAAAATATACTCATAATGCTGAGATGTGGTCAAATTTATTATTTAAATTCAAACACCCATATGGCTTCTGTTCTACAATAAACGAAAGTCAGCTGCGGTGTATTGGTAAGATCTAAAACTGAGGGGGGGGGAGAGAAATGAAATTTGGGCCAAATGTCATTTCTCTGGTATGGCGTAAAGTTTTAGAAGAACGGTTGCAGCCTTAGGTGTTTTTCTCTTCATATGACTACATTTCAAAATTACGAGGGCAGTCATGAAGTAACCCTCTTGTTATTTGAAAAGCATAGTGCAAATACAACTGAAACTAAAATTAAACTGAACTCTACATCAAACTCAAATAATATAATGGATCACAGTCAGATTTAACATGTTGATATATAGAGTTGAATTTTATGTCACGACTGTGTTATCTTCTAATTTCAAAGTCAATGGTTTAGCAAACAAATTATTAAAACATTGCACTAAAAATATTGCAGTGACAGTGTAAGAAATTAGATTTATTGATTTCATTAAAATTAACAAAAAAATTCTTCGATTTTTTTCAAAATTAATATGATAATCTCGTTTTCTAGAAAAAATTCCGATTCCATTTTGATTTATAGAGCCAAACTGCTTACAAAACTGTGTAAAATGCAACACATTTCAGACTTTTCAAAGTATTTCATTTTCAAATTTGATTCGTCAGTGACGTATAAATTCAAACATATAATTAGAACTAAAATTAATCATATGTTTTGATCATACAAATTAATCAAACATATATTAATCATAACTTCATATGTTTTACAATAAATTCAAAGATATAAAGATATCAGATGGTTTAAAACTTTTTATTTAGAATAATAAATACTTTCTATTGGAATAGAAGACTAAACATTTGGCTCAAATTATTTTATTTCATGAATATGGTAAAACATTAAGATTCATTAACATCTACATTTCAAGATAGATTTTTAAAATAATTTTTAATCACTTTATGATCTATATTTAATACCTACAATCCATATTTATTATCAATCTACATTTAATGCATCCAATTAGTCTAAGTGCGACTGATATTCATAGTCGAGTCTTGTCAGAACTCGCTTCTATAATCTAGGAGAATTCTGATCATTTTAAGTAGTCTATTACTTGAGTTATTTCCAGATACTAATGAATGATATGATTCGTAATAGCAAAGCATTATGTGAAATTTAGATGCACTCAAATCTATATTTGAGTTAGCGTTTGGAGTTTATAGTCCATTTAATAATTATTCCAAATAATTTGTTGGAAATAAAAATTCTATGGGTTATAGACATATTAAGGACATTAAATTTTCTACAAATCTGCGGTGATGTTAGGGAAATATTTATAGAACATTATTGGGTTTGTACTTTAAATGTATTTATTTTTGTTGTCATTTGCGTATGATTTAAAAATGCTAAATATGTAATGATTTAACTAAAATTCCACATTTATCTGATTATTATCAATTTTCAAAACACAGTTCAAGCAAACAAGCAACCAATCAATCTTCTATTTTCGAAATACTGCTCAATAGCTATACTAATGGCTATTTTTCCTATTTTTATGACTTCCTATGAATTTTATGAAGCTCCTTCTTTCTATTACACAGTTTTTACACATTCTTTCTTTATTCCTCTTATTACACATCTTTTACACATTCTTCTTTTCATAGTTTTTTTTTAAACATTTTTATTTAATTTGATTTATTTCATATTTATAAAGATTTAATTTTTCAATTATTTCCCGGTGTGCTAAAATGTTGAAAGTTTATGCAGTTATGCATTCCTAATTTTGTTTCCATTTTTAAACTAAACTATCTCTTATTTCCTTAATGAAAAGAAATTTTAGTTCATTACGCATGGTGCCATATAGTAGTGATTGCAAAAACAATTTCCTGGATTGTTTATTGTTTATAAAGACAATTTATATATTAATGAGTAAAAAGTAAAAAAAAAAATTAAAAATATAAACATTTCTGTTAAAAATATAAACATTTCTGTTAATTAATATAAACAATTCTGTTATTTTAATATAAACAACTCTGTTGTTCCATTAAGAAAATTTGTGTTTTTATTTAACAATACATGTTTCATGCTTGAAATTCTGTGATGAGTTTATATTCAACTTTGATACATCAGATTTTACAAATTGTGTAAACATTTTATTTTCAATGACAAAAATCCTTTTCGATGACAAAAATGTCTTTTGAGATCATATTTAGCAGTTATTATATTAATTCAAATTAAGTGTTTTTTTAGAATTTTGGTGTTACCTATTAGCGAATGAATAAGTTTATTGACTATATAATATTTATTATAATAAAATATAAATTTATGTCTGGAAAGAGGACAATAATGAAAATATAAGAAATTTTACTTTTTAGTCCATTGATGAAAATGCATTTTAAAAACGGTTCTTGTTGAATTTTTTGCCTTTGTTTCTTGTATTTTGAAAATTAGAAGGAATTGAAAAACTTTTGCTAATAAGTTTATTTCTTATTTCTCTCAGATAGTTAAATACCATATGATTAGATTTTGTTTGGTAACTCTCAATAAGTAGTGCAAGAAACTCTCAAAAAGTTCAATAATATTACCATTAGCTAATTATATGGCCCGCGATATCTCAATCTCTGCTTAGTTAGCCAAATATAGGTTTTGTCTTCTTATTCATGATAGATATCACTAAAAAATTCGGTTGCTATCCCTTCCGTTAAAGGAACTTTTTCAGTAATGATCTCTGCAGAACTTTTTCAATTCAATCTGAAACGAAAAATTATGCATTATATATAAAGAAAATTTTACTTTCAAGATATTCCCATGGGTGTTGAGAACTTGCTACGGAATAGATGGGTTGACGTCGACTCTTCTACTGGGGTTGTTTTATTATATTAAGATCCAGAGAGCTTTGAAGGAAAATTTTTTTAACGGTTTCCGAATTGTATTCCAATGCCCGTGAGATATTATTGCACTTAGATACTGGATGTGATGGTTGTGGGACAGAATTCCATTAACGTCCGCATGGATTTAGTTTAGGCGGAATATGATTCTATATATCTTTAGAAAGGACCACATTTTAGAACTTCGAATAAAGAATTAATACTTTTTTCCTGCGAGAACACTTTCTCCATCATTAGTTTTTCTCACCGAATCTATTGCGCGACAGAACTCTGACAAATAGGCTGTGAAAAACTAATATTTAAAAATGTATTTATTTATTATAAATTGTTGTTAATCATAACAGGAAGGAATGGAATTCACACACAAAAAAAATGCATTAAATTGCAAAATAACATTAAATATATTTTTTTTTTTGCAAAAACTATTTAGCATAATATTCTCTAATGCCCTGTGTGGATTGATACTAAGTGTCAAACTAGTAGCTAGTGGATTGTGATTGTAACTATTACAATCTAACTGCAACTTCTTGGATATAAATTGGACCTACGACCATATAGGGCCAATTAGTATCCAAGCATATCATGAAAACTGGTATTGTCCAAATCAGGATATGTTTCTTTCTTTGACTATCACACATACACACACATACACACACACATATATATATATATATATATGGTATGTAATTATATTTTAATATCATTACATACCATAAATAAAATATCATTATATATGTAATGATATTTTAATTCTAATTTCAATTTAATTAATTTCCAAGATTTTATCTTAATTTAGCCCATCGTAACTTCAGTCTAAAATATTCTCTTATTTCGTGATCCAATTCCACTTTCGGTTTAATTAATTCCTTTGTAAAAATAATGCGCCATCAGTACTACGTATCAAATGAAAGTGATCCCTTCGTGCCCTTGAAAAGGTGTCAAAGGTCACCATGTGTACTGAATTGGCGCGTGGCCGGAAATCCTATGTTATACTAGTGATCATTTGTTTCGGCACTTTTTCCCTTCTTTTTTTACTTCCGCCTTTGTGGCGCGCTGCATCTGCTTGTAAATAATTATGTTTTCACTAAATGGATATTAAAATTAATTTAAAAATATAACATGTCTCTTCAACGTCTTCGAACCTGCATTCTATTTCAACCAAAATAAGGTAACATATAGTTTAGCCGACAGGATTCGAAATAATATCACAAACGCGCGCACACACACACACACATTGAAGTTTTATCACGTAATAAAAAATACGTAATTAATTCTTAGCATACTAAAAGCTACTAAAAGTTTTTTATGATAATAAAAAGAATAATTTCATAATAATAAAAATAAATTTTGATTATTTAATTAGTGAACTTACTGCTGCTTTCCAATTTAAGTAATACATAAGTAATATAAACATTAAAGTGAAAATTAATAATTAATTGCATCTTTAACTAAACATAACTAATTCTGGTAAATGTAAAATATCTAGAGCTAATTATTAATTTATATCACAAAATCTCATATGTCTATCATTAAAAAAAGTAAATTTGTTAATGACAATCATTAAGTTATGTCTCATTTTCTGTACGAAATTTACTACGGAAATAAATATGAAACGCTATTAAAATATTTTTATTTCTTAAATTTATTTTTTTTAAAAAATATGATTTTATTCATTTATTGACACGTTATTTAATCCTGGTTTTAACGTTGTTGATTATGATGAATAGATAACATGTCAAGTTAAGTGTCTAGAGAGACTATTAACTTTAATTATAGAAGGGTAGATAGGAAATTTTGCTGTTGACAAGAGCAATTTTTGCTCCTGTCAGTTCTTTCCAGTCAATTTTTTTTAAAGTCTGTAATCAGCTCGAGAATTTGAGCTTCTTTAAAGGATGCTATTTATTTTCTATTTTTGTAAGTTCAAAAAAAATAATCTAAATATTATAAATATGAGTGGAACAGTTAAGAAGAAAGAAAAATTTGCATGAAGTTGTAGTTTAGAATATTTAAGGAGGATTAAGTGAAAACGCAACTGTATTTATAAATTTCACGCATTTTTATGATGTGTGTAGAAGTTGAACGAAAGATAAGAAAGACTACCCTTATGAGGTAATAAACTTTTCCAAGTTAAATGTATGGAATCACTAACATTCGTCCATCATTTGACATTTCATGAGCATCTGTATCAAGTTTGTGACTAAAGAGGAACAGTTTATTGTTATTCGTTTATTAGTGGTAAAAGATGTTTGAATTCAAACAGCACGTAGTCATTAACTCCTGTAAAGGATTGGCATAAATATTACCACAACCTTTGGAATGATTTTTATAATGAAAATGCACAGCTGTACTCACACTGAACAAATCAACGAAGAATGCTCGAACATTCACTTATATAGTACCGGTGATTCATCAAGAAGACTGCGGTGTCCTGGTGATTAGGCCTCCGCTCCAGTTCAAGATCATATTTCATTAAAAAATTGCAATGTAAGTGGATTTGGTCAAAGCCATTAGGACCAAATTTCTTCCCACTGGTGTAACATGGAAGTTTACGGGTACCACTTTAGGTGCCGTCCACATCACAAGACTTGGTCAAAATCAAGATGCGTCAAAAAATAGCCCTAGTATTTATTGCTTTAAAATAGAACACAATCGAATTTAGCTGATTTTTTGTCATAAGGACTTTGGTAT
Organism: Argiope bruennichi; assembly: GCF_947563725.1. NCBI lineage: Eukaryota > Metazoa > Arthropoda > Arachnida > Araneae > Araneidae > Argiope > Argiope bruennichi. The sequence continues at coordinate 114,371,711 of NC_079152.1, read as the reverse complement.
GTTTGTTTCAACGAAAAAAGCATCTTTTTATTCTCAAGACAGGAAATTGTTGGAAGCTCTTCAAAAATGAAACTGGTTTGAATCTCAGTTATACAAATTCTACGAAGACCAGGTGGACAAATACTTGTTTAAATTGGGTGAATACTTTTAAAAAGTTCAATTTCATTTTGTGGATACTGTTCCGTTCTTATATGATCCAACTCTATTTATTCTTAAATAAAAAAAAATAACAGAAATTTTGGATTATTTTATTAAGAATACTTCTAAGTTAACTTCATTTTGATATTTTTCAGCGAAACGTTTTACAAAACTAAATATCAATTTCATATAAATAAGTCATCTTAATATGAAACTAAATTTCCCACAAACAATAGTTTTGATGTTGTCGTACTATTAATATGAAGAATAGTTTCATGGCTATTATCAAGATATGCCACTATTTCTTTAATTATTGCAATGATTTAGTTTATTTTAGCTCAACTACTTATATTGTAATTAGGAATATAATTACAAACATTTATTGTATTATAAATATATATATATATATATATATATATATATATATATATATATATATATATATATATATATATATATATATATATATATATATATATATATATATATATATATATATATATATATATATATATATATATATATATATATATATATATATATATATATATATATATATATATATATATAATGAAATATGTCTTGGAGGAGCACCAAAGATTTTTTTTAAAAATTCCTATTTCGTCATAGAATTTGGAAACCGTTAACTGAGATGGAAATATATTCATATATTTACCCAAATAAAATTTAATTTACAATTATATACGACTTTGTAAATTACAAATGTCTTATAAGTTTAATTTCATTCCATAATATTATAAACTGGTTATTTATTAATGATTTTCTTTAATATATATTAATAATAAAGATTGATATATTAATAACTGGATATATTAATAAAGATTGAACCCCTTTTACTAACTCGATAAAATAAGGAACCAGTTATAAATTTTAGTTAAAAGCAACACATTTCAAATAATATGTAAAGGAATTCATTGAGCAATGAGATGCAATTGAGAACTGATGCAGTTGAGAATAAAAATAAAAATGAAATGAAATTCATTCATTTTTTTAAATTATGAAATCCCAGCAAATATTATAAGTGCACAAATGCTTTTGAATTATTTTGGGGGTTACACATTTTTAATAAATATATAATATTAATAATATATATTATATAATTATATAATATATTAGTAATATTATATATTAATAATATTTAATATACAAATTTTTTTATATACATGTTTTTATTCTCATGGAGTATCATTAAATAATGAATAAAAAATCATTGCTTACAAAGACATTTGAATGACTTTTTAATTTGTAAAAAGGGTTATTATAACGTGGAGATCCAGATTCTCCTGACAGCTTAGAAGAAATACTGATGAATATTATTCTTCAAGAAATGCTAAACTTTAATATAATATGATCTACTGTTTGTAATTTTATATGAAGCATGAAAGATGAAAGCTAGACCATTGATGAATCTAAACCTTACTTTTAACATCGTGAAAATATTATGAAACAATGAAGCATCTTCATAATAAAGTATCTTCTCTTCTGAATCAGTATTTCATTCGTATATTTTCAGTTTGGTAGAGAGAATAAGTTCTAATGCTAAATTCGATTGTCACATTAAGCTAAGAAAAATAAATATATGTCATCTCTAAATGCGTAGTTGGTTTGTAGGCTATTTAAAACTGTGTATAACATCAATATGTGATTAATTAACTTTTCTATAATTATTTCTTATGTAACCATATCTCTGAAAAATACTGAAGACTTAGTCTTAGGGCCTATAATTATGCTACAGGGAAGGAATTAAAGGCAGAAAACAACGAAGGAAGAAATTGAATATTTCATATGTTAATGAAATAAATGAACAGCTACATAATTGTTGCCCAGGTGACCAAGGAAAATTTAGCAAAGAAATTATTGCAATCTTAAACATAAATTAAAATTTTCTTCTGAATTGAGGTCAAGTTTCTTACTACACAGTGATATTAACATTGCTGAAATATCATTAAACTGGTATAGGAAATTGAAAACAAGAAATTGTATACATTATTCTTTTTTTAAATAATTTTTCAAGTATAGTCGCGTAATTTTTACATTTTATAAACTTGATTACAAACACTTTTGGGAAAATTTTTGTATCCAATTAACTTAAAGGTTATTTATTTAAATATGGTATCATAATATTTGGTAAACGATGGAATATCGATAAAAGACTTACGTAGCGCATTAAAGAATAATTTTCTAACCTGAAACAATACATTATATTATATGGATTTTGAAAGTCTCTGTTTCGTCAAAAAAGTTTCGCATCAACGTAAACAAAGACCAAAATATTTGGCAAAAAATTCCTAGAAAGTATCGATTTTAGTTGAAGACATGGTATAAAGGTAAAAAATTAATTATTTGAAATTTGTAGAGCTTCTTTAATGCATAATATATAGCTTAAGCTAATTAATTTCTTGTTATCAAAATAGGATATTACAAACTTTTTCTTCGCTAATTTAAAATTAACTAATTACTTTTTTGGAAACTTAGACATTAGGTTACAGAAATTAAATAACAAAATAAATTTTCTTATAAGCTAATTAATCAATGTAGTTTAAAGAATCTATTAAGTGTAATCCATTAAAGTGAAACCATAATGTGTGATACTGTCGTGGTCCATGGCTGATTAGTTACTAATATGAAATGGATTTCAATCTCAATAGTTTTGATGGAAGGAATTTTACAGAAGTATCTCATGCTTTTGATCTTTCTTTTGCCCTTTAGAAAAAAATCCCAAATATTGGAAAATGAAAACCAATGAGTTGTAACATGCACTTATTCCCATCAAATGCAAAAGTACATTACAAAAAATGTATTTTCAAATAATTTTAAAAACATTTATTTTCAAAAGCGTTATTAGATATAATATGATTTACATTCTAAAATTAAATTTTTGTTAAAGCATTTTAATATATTAATTATTGAAATGAATAAGGTAAGAAATGAAATTTTAACTGGATTATTTGAGAAAAATACTTTATCACAGCTTTGACAGTTATAAATATATATCCAATGAATTTTGGTTACATTTTATAGTAATTCTTATATAAATAACAGTTTATTTTCAACTTTTTATTCAAACATTAAAAAAAGTTTACAAAATGTTTTTAATTTCATTTTTGTTTATCGCTTAACCTTTTTAATTATAAAACGTTAATTTAAATTAATATTAATAGATAAATTATTATAATGCTCCTTTTCAAAAATATCGAATGAATAGAAAAAAATGTGAATAATAATAATCTTTTTTTTTCAGAAATATTTTGTTTTTATTTTATATTTGATAAATGTTATTGAAATAATTTCAATTGCTCCCAAATCGTGTGGTGATATTAGAAGAGTGTAAAGCTCATCTGATCACGTGAATTCTGTAAAATTATGTAATGACGGAATTCATATATTAGAAGACATTTATTCATTTTGTCACTAGCATTAAATTAATCTGCCAGGCATAAGTGCTATTTTAATAAATGTCATCCATAACTATTAAAGGTTCCAAAAAAAATCTTATTTTTTTTTAAATGTCATTTATTAAGAACATTTCTCTAATGTAATCCCACAAAATTTTATTTTGTTTATTCATATAAATTTAAAAAAATATATAAGAACGTTTTAAAAGGGTTTAAATTAAAAATATTTCAGGCGTTATCTGTCAGCTACGATAAACGCAGAATCTGAATACGAATCATGGCGTTTAAGCTGCTTATAAAATGAAGTCTGCCAAGAAATATACACAATCAAGGGCATAATTTCTGTGGTAGGATTTTTTAAAAATGAATTTCCAATAGTCTAGTAGATTCAGTTGGGATTAAAAGAAGTAAAAACTAACTGAAATGCTCTTCTTTCGTCTCATGCACTTCCTTAACCTGGTTTATCTTATAATTTAGTTCGGTCGTAATTTATTCAAGATAATTAACTATACGTTTGACGTTTGTTTTATGTGAGCAGTCAACTAGAAAAATTAGTATGTATTTATTTATACGGCCTCAGAGTAAATTTGATGATTTTCAAATTACACAAAAATCACCAAGCTCCGTTATACATAAGATGATAAAATTTCGTTTAACTCCATTATATATAAAACTACTTATAACCTACCACGCTTTGTTGTGACTCAATCTGGTTAATTGGAAAGGAAAGAAAAGAGAAAGTGCAATTTCTAATCTGTGGTATACTATATTTTTAATAATCTTGTGGATATACTATAATGTTTTGTTTTTTCTTTGTCTGTGCAGATATAGAGATTGTCTGGTTTGAGAAATCTATACCAGTAAAATTGGCAACCTTTAATTGGCCATATCAGAAGTAGCCCGAGTGTAGATCTAAACCACATAATTCTAAAGATTCGTCCTGAGCTTTGTTGATAGTTGTTGTTGTTTCTTATGGCACTTGCCATGAACAAGCCCGCTGTTCGAAGCCAGAGGGGAGAGCGCCTCTTGTTTCTACCGTAGCGCCAACTAGGGCCAAGAGAACGTCTTAGCTACACACACGTCACAACCCCTTTTACGGGGCGGACTTCATTCACTCAACCACAGATCGTAATTTAGACCCGAATCAGAGAATGATCACCCCTGATCCAGTACCCCCAGTGGTATTACTCTCGACATGGAGGACTTTGTGACCACGACAGATTTAACGCGCGTCAGCCACCAAGCACGCGGGGAATCTTTGGCCGGCGGGGTTTGAACTCCCAACCTAGGGACGCGAATCCGACGCTCTACCAACCAGGCTATCCCGGCCTTTGTTGATAGTAATAGCAAACGTCAATCGAATTGGTAATTGCAATATTTTAAACTGAAATTTTTTGTTGTTTCGTTATCTCTGCATATATAAAGATTGTCTAGTTTGGCAATTATAGAACACGTAAACATATAATTGCTCATATCAGAAGCAATCCGAGTTTGAATCTAAACCACACAATTCTAAAATTTCGCACCCTGAGCTCTGTTGAGATTTATTGCAAAAGCCAGTCGAACTAGTAATTGCGATTTCTAATGCCGAAATGGCATATTCATTGACATCAAAGGAATGAGAAGATGTTCAAATTTGAAAAGTCTTTCATTGGAATGCATGTTGTGCAATCTACCTTTTATAGTTTCTTTGAATATGTTCAGTTGTCTGTCGACTCACTCTCTTGTTTTGCGTCGTTCAAATGATTTTCAACTCTTATATTCTGTGTAGAATGTGTATGCACTTCCGAATACAACAAAGCTTCGCAACTGCTTAAATTATGACAAATACTTCCATTTTTATTTATATAGATCTTATTATTTCATAATTATTACTATTTTTTTAACTTATAAATTTACTTAAGTACTTAAGTGTAACCAATTCAACACAGATATCAACCAACATAGATCAATTTTATGACAATGAGAAACGAAATACATTCGAATAAATCACTCCGAAGAGGTCAATTTCAAGATATAATTTGAATTCAAATGAAAATCAATCGTTCCAACAACATATGCTCTTAAAAATAAACAAAAGAAATGAATAACAATGAAAAGAAGGAAATAATAAATTATATTTATGAAATGAATGCTATGTTAAACAATACAGTTCAATTCCGACGCGATGTCAACGAAATAATTAAATCAAAATGAAAATAAGTATATTAAAATTCAATTTAACAGTGCAATAGGAAACACTGAAATTTAATCGTAAAATATTTAGTATAGAGAGTGTAGCTTTTATCTCCTACAAATGGCTCTGTTTTTCAAAAACATGTTTTTACCGGTCATAGGTGAGGCATCTATATAATAGATACATAGAAACACATTCGTATTCGAATGCAACATTGTGTCAAAATTTGAAAGCAATCGATGAAGAAAATTAGGAGATTTAAGATTTTGAACAAACGAACAAATACATTTTTATTTATATAGATGAATATATGCATGGCAACGATTTACATTTTTTGGCGTATTTATCACGGGAATCTTAAAAATAAACAAGTACCATAAATTTAATGTAGATATATAGTTTGTGCGCCCGAATCTCAAATTACGTCTTTCTAGTTCTTTGTGTTTTTTAATTCATTTTCACAGTTTTTGAATTTAGTCCGGTTTACGGATTTAATTGGAACTTTTATCTCCTCATTCATGATGATTATGCCAAATTTGGTCAATCATTGCGACTTTGATTTCTTGGACTTACAAGATCTTGGATGCATAAACAGATAGACAGCCTTCTCATACATGCATTTATGTCGAAATATTATTATGACTTCTTATTCTGGTGTTAAATTTATATACTAGATTCCATCAACTGATGTATTTTCGTTTTTTTTCTTTCATAGTTTGCTACAAAAATCAGGTTTGAAATGAGAGATAAGTTAGGAATTTATGGAAAATTTTGTTTCTTTATACTTTCTTTACCAGAATCTCTAAAATTTTGGGCAAATTCTTGGACTTACAAGATCTTGGATGCATAAACAGATAGACAGCCTTCTCATACATGCATTTATGTCGAAATATTATTATGACTTCTTATTCTGGTGTTAAATTTATATACTAGATTCCATCAACTGATGTATTTTCGTTTTTTTTCTTTCATAGTTTGCTACAAAAATCAGGTTTGAAATGAGAGATAAGTTAGGAATTTAAGGAAAATTTTGTTTCTTTATACTTTCTTTACCAGAATCTCTAAAATTTTGGGCAAATTCTTGGACTTACAAGATCTTGGATGCATAAACAGATAGACAGCCTTCTCATACATGCATTTATGTCGAAATATTATTATGACTTCTTATTCTGGTGTTAAATTTATATACTAGATTCCATCAACTGATGTATTTTCGTTTTTTTTTCTTTCATAGTTTGCTACAAAAATCAGGTTTGAAATGAGAGATAAGTTAGGAATTTAAGGAAAATTTTGTTTCTTTATACTTTCTTTACCAGAATCTCTAAAATTTTGGACAAATAGCCAAATATCGGATTTTTCTCTATTGCAGCAGAAATGAAAGCCATTGTCAGAATGTCAATAACAGACTTGCATTGTTGTATAGTTCTTGGAGTTCCCAAATACAAATGAAAAAAATCGCTATTAATCAGAAACAATAATCGACTCAATATCTTATAATACAGAAACATACACAGAATCCATCCATTCAAGAACAAAGTAGTCTTTCTTAATTGCAGTCGCCGACAACTTTCCCTTTTTGGAGGTATGATTAGAATCATCAACACAGAAAATAAATTAAATATTGAAATTATTTCTTAAAAGATAAATATGTATCGTTCAAATAAAATATTAAAAAAACTTGCTCTTAATACAATTTAAATACGCTTAAAACTTAATACAATTTTAAAAAATAAAGTTTTATTGCAAACTAGCTTGTACCCGGCGCGCTGCTGCCGCAGAAGAAATAATTTTGGAAATATCATTTGAAATTTAAAATAGCTGTCTTGTTTAATTAGGAATGATAGGAAAAGTAATATTTATTTTCTTATCGGCAAGGAATTCATTGAAATTTAATGATATATAAAGAAAAAGTACAAATAATATTTTTACTTTATTTTCAAGTACTTTAGGGTAAGCAATATTTTTTGTGTTTCCGTCTTCAGCAAAAAACAAATAAATTTCTTGGCTGCCCGACTCGTAAGCATGCAGCATACAACTGACCATGTGAAAAAAAAATGATTTTCTTGGTTTAATACTCACACTTGAAGTGATTGACTTTGCGCTTTGTAGTAATGTAAGAGTAGAGAATGTAAGTTGAATGATGAGTCTTTTGAAATTAAAAGGCATGTCGGTAGGAATAATGGGAATGCGTGAAATGAGCACATTTTCTCCACTCGTCTTTCCGTTAAGAATTGTTGCTTCGCTTCTTACCGCATATTCGCCTTTTAATTCTGATGCGTGCGATCAGGTAGCATATAAACGTTTTCTTTTGTTTCTTGCCTCATGTTGAGATTCCGTGGCACGTGCATTTGCAATTTGTAAACGATTTGCTTTATAGCTTTCTTGTTGTTCCTCGTTTGTTTGAGAAGCTCGAATGGGTTAATTTCTACGTGATATATTAAGTGACGAACGTTTGGGGACATATTTTTTGTCGAATCAACCAACACGACATACGCTTGTATAACCGAAATACTGTACGTCGATTCACTGAAGAAATAGAAAAATCACTGCCTGGAATTGGAAAATTTAAATTATATATAACTTAACTTGATCAGCATCAATAATAATAATTATCCAATTATTGCTAAACTCTGAAGAATATGTGTGAGATAAACTCTGAATAATAAGTGCGGTTTGCCGCAGACCAAATATTGCGCACGCTGAATGACAACATCCTGTGTAAATAATTATTCATTAATGAGAAGGAAATAAATTAGCCCGCATTAAATATTTTCGATATCATTTCATGTGCGACGATTGGCATCAATTATAATTATTTTATTTTGTTTGATATTTGTGCGATTAACTCCGAATGATTCGTGCTACTTGCCGTTTACTGTTTGTCTTTTGTCAATTTAAAAATATAACCTTCGCGCAAGTGCAAGCAATAAGCTGACCAGGTTTCATTGCAATCGGGTGAACAGTACGGCAGCGCAAAATGTTTGAACAAACAAAAATTTATTTTTATATATTAAATGTTCTATCTAATATAGTAGATAGATACCTTTAATGTCGTAATCTCTAAATTGAATGGAAACTATCCCAAACGGATATTTGCTTTTAATGTACAAAAAATATATGTATTTATGTGCGTAGTAACAAAATTATTGATTCTTGAGTATAGATATTTCAGCATTTTGACTTTTTATGTTTCACCTTTGTTGGTACTATGCTTGTGTAACAGTGAATTAAATGCTCTGAAAATCAAATGAAAATTTAAAAGTGATGGTATTGTTATTTAAATATTTAATAAACTATAAAAGTTACGCATGTATTGAGTTGCTTTATTAAAATTCAATATCTTAATAAACAAATAAAAAACCAGAACGAAAAATTGGAAAACAAATAGAAGTTTTATGTATAACAAATACGAGTTTTATTTTTTAAACAGTGTTTCTAAAATTTTTCTATATAAATAATAGCATTTTTTCCTTTAAATAATTTATTCGACTTATTTTCATGAGAAGTTTTCTTTATCACAGAATAAAATTTGAAAGGAAATAAATATGAATAAAAAATAAAATTAAATTATAATTTTGAAAAATTCGAAGCAATTTAAATTTTGTACTATATGTGCATTGCTATTAAATATAAAAAAGAAATACAATCACATATTTTAAAATGTTCAAGAAGTAAGAATTTCAAAAGAGTATGAGGTTTTTGAGTAAAAAAGAAATGATATTTTTCTATTCAATTTCAGGAAATGATATTCTAAATAATAATCAAAACATAAAAATCGAAACAATAATCGAAAACATAACATCGAAATAAAATTCGAAAAAATGCAAATGTTGTACTATATTTGCATTGTTATTAAAAATAAAAAAGAAATACGATCACGTATTTTAAAATGCTCAAGAAGTAAGAATTTCAAAAAAGTGTGAGGTTTTTGAGAAAAAAAATGATATCTTTCGATTCAGTTTCAAGAAATGATAATAAATAAAATTTATCCAATCTTGTGAATTTTTTTTTTGAGATTTGACTATATTGTATTTAGTAAATATATATATATATATATATATTATCGTTATATGTTATTACAACAGTTTCTTTTGTGTTTTAAAAAGTCTATGTTGAGACCTTCCTTTTCTGAAAAATATTCATTTCCAGTCTTAGAAAGAAAAAGAAAATATGTATTCGCAGGAATGAATTATTCTTCACTGTTGCTGGATATTTCATGTATCGTATTAATATCAATTTAAAACAGGGAGAGTAGTGTGTAAAAAATTGCAAATGTTTGAATAAATGTGTATAAATTTGGATGTAAATTGAAAAAAAAAATAGAGAATAAGAAATTTATAAAATAATTAAAATAAGATAAAATACTGATAATATTATACTTTACAGTCTATAATAACAATTAATTTCATTTCGACTACTCATAATCTCTTTAAGCTAGACTCTTGAAATTTGGTGCATGATCTCTACTCAAATTCATAGGTATCTGTTAAATCTTTAACAAAATCAAATTTGTCTTTCCCACTTACAAATATTATCTTCCCAAGTACAAATATTATCTTCCCAAGTACAAAATTTATCTTCCCAAGTACAAATATTATCTTCCCAAGTACAAATATTATCTTCCCAAGTACAAAATTTATCTTCCCAAGTACAAATAATTTCAATAATTTCTAAAGGTAAAGAACTATGTAGATAAAATTTGGTAAAACGTTTCAGCATTTAAAATGTAGAAAACGTTTTAAATTTTAAATGAAGTCTGACACATGGTTGACCGTCTGTCAGTCAGTACTTTCATATGCATGGAAACTCCGCGATATCTGAAAAACGCAATGGTTAATATAAATTAAATTTAGTACCTGATCTTATGATTATAGTTGTAGTTTGGAGATAAAATTTGGTGCATGTGTATTAACCGCAACTCAACGGTTAATCGCCTCCAAAATCATCTAAGATCGCAAGCTAAGGCTCCTTCGTAATTATTCGCTAATCTCGTATGATTAATAATATACAAGTACCTTTTTTCTGCACAGTATTATGAGTTATGTATTATGTCGTGTATGAGACATTGAAAATAAAAATCTGAGCAATCAAGAAGTTTCATGACCTTGCTCATGGTTCAAAATTTTGCGAGGTGTGAAGGAAAGTTGCTTGCATCATTTTCAAAAAATAAAGTTTAAAATTCTTGGATTTTAATAAATTATCAATTATCAATTCTAACTCAACGAAGCGATATTTATATTAAGAACTGAAGTGAACAGCTGATATTTGTTAAATATGTTAGCAAATGTCTCCAACTTCAATAATCAGAAGAAATAGTGAAGATCAGGTGTTAATTTATTGAATGCGTAGGCAGATGGTTCAAATTTTAATAATAATTTACATTCGGCCATAGGCAGAGAAAGTAAAGCTTTTGGAGCGTCTTATATCGCCTTTTAACTGATTGAAAATAATATAGATATATTTTGAAGTTTAAATGTCTGTGAATACGGATACTGCAAATGTATCGGAGACTGTAGATGAAATTCCGTTAGATTCATTATATAGTGAAGAGTCAAAATTGAGATTAAAAGATGCAGTTGCTTATTATCATGGATTGTTAGCCGAAAATAATATAATTGCATCGGAATTTTCAGCTTCAATTTCTAGAGAAGCAATTTTGTTGGGTGAAGAAATTTATCCAAATACTCTTGACATACTCTCTGAAAAAATTATTTGTGTCATGACGAACTTATTCATGCAAATGAAAGATGTGACGAAGAACTTTTTGAAAATATTGAAGATAATACTTCCTCAGATGAGTGTGAACCTGAAGAAAAAAAGGAAAAGATGTAGAATATATTTCTTTGAATTATAAAATCAAAGCCGTAAACATCGCAAGACTACATCCTGCATGGAATCTGCAATCATTACAAATGAATGGATGTAATCGTTTACAAAGGAAAGATTATTTATTCAAATAGGAGGAAGATGCAAGAAAGTGAGGAAACGTATTTGATAAATATGCAATTAACGATTCTTGGACTTGCGATCGTTTCGTTGAAGCGAGAGAGACTTTTTAACAACTATTCGAATGCAGACACTAAATCTTATAAAAAATATCAGCAAAGACTATGTTATTAATACTCACCAGACAGGTAAGTTAATGCAATTAGTTGTTAAATAGACCCTTAATTTCAATCTAAAACTTGCCCTCCTACATATCCTATATCATTCTTTCTTTGGCAGGATGTCAGTACCAATCTATTTATAACAGAACTCTTAATGAAAAAAGAAGTAAAATTGTTTTTGTCAGAAAACACGATTTGAAGAAAGTCACCCATTCTTTCACGGCACAGTATCCGCTCACATTATCAGGAAAAGTACTGTCCAAAGTATTAGTATGCCTTCAGGAAGCAACCGGCAACTTTGGTCCTCGTGTTGAAAAAACAATAAATGAATTCGCTAAGAAATATATAAATGTGATTATAAAATCTTCAAAATCTGGAAAACTAACTGCAGAATTATACATTGAATAACTTAAAAACCGTTTGAAACTGTACGTTGAAAAAGAAGAGTTTCTTCTAATTATAGACTCTTGGACAGGGCATGCAAAACCAGAATCATACGACGACATTTTCCAAGATGACCAAAAAATGCCAACTTGTAAAGTTAAAGTAATTCCTCCAAAATGCACTCCCTTTGTTTAGCATTGTGGCGTTTATTTTTATAGACAAGTAAAAAAAAATCTGTTGTTTCTTATGGCACTTGCCATGGAAAAGCCCGCTGATACGAAGACAGTGATTTAAGCTGATAGGATGCGTCTCTTGTTTTTTTCAGTGGCGTCTTCTAAGGCTAAGAGTATGTCTTTGCCACTACATACGTCACAATCCTTTTTAAGGGGTGGACTTTATTCATGATTTTCATTAGTCAACCACAGATCGGAATTTAGACCTGAATCGGAGAAATATCCTACCTGATCCAGTACCCTTAGAGGTATTACCCTGGACATGGAGGATTTTGTGACCACGGCAGATTTATACGCGCGCCAGCCACCACACACACACACACAGGGAGTCTTCGGCCGGCGAGGTTCGAACTCGCAACAGAAGTGACGCGAATCCAACGTCCTACCAGCCAGGTTATCCCTGGCACATTAAATGAATACAAAATTCTTCTTATTTAATCGAACATGATCAAGAAATAAATTCTCACGAAGATAGTATAAAAATTCATTCAATTGTACACCATCAATTTTTATCACCAATTTTTAATAATATGATAAGGTAAGCATGGAATACTTCCCAACTTTCTGATGAAAGAGATATATTTTTAAATGTAACTAAAGTTTGTTTTCCCATAGATCTCTTAAAGAAACGTAGCTCTTGTGGACAATCATCATTTATCAGTTGTGCAAGATGTCGAAATATATTTTGTTTCCAATACTTTTACTATAGTTACCATTGTGGTTCTTGTATATAATCGAAAATAAATGTATATAGGATAATTTTTTAGAATTATTGAATAATTGTTTGTTTGTTTTACTATGTGAGTATTTATTATTAATAATTATCATCATTTATTTTATATTTATTACTATTTTTTAAAAATTAAATTACAGCTTAAGTATGAAAATAATAAACATTTATCCTTACATAAAAATAAGTAGCATATTAATTAAAACTATCTGTCAATAGTTAATTAAATTTAAATAATTTTATTTTTTAAATGCATTAGTATTTATAATTTTTTTTTAAATTTAAATTTTATTATTATGTATTTCGATAATAAATATTTATTTTTGGATAAAAAAATTAAAAACATATTAATTAAAAGTTTTTGTAAATTTTTAATTGAATAAAAATTATTAAAAAAGAAAAGAAAAAAAATCTCAGCCAGCTTCGAATCCCGACATTGTGCATACGAGACCGTTGCCAAGACAACCAAGCCATTGGGATCACCCGGATGGGAGTTAAGTTTTTAGTATATAAACTTTATAAAAAGTTTGAGGACCATTTTCTCGAAATCACCCGAATGGGTGTCAGTTTTTTAATATATAAACTTTACAAGAAGTTTGAGGACCATTTTCTCAAAATTGACTGGCCATTGTGTCTTAATATTTTCATGAATGAACATTCTAAATGTATACTATCCTTATAATAAATCTCATCCCGAGCTCAGATTTCAACCCCGTGCCCTCCTCGTGTAAGTAAATAGCACATAATTCCGAGGTAAAAATAGAAGTAAAAGGATGAAGTATGTAACTTATAATACGATGACCATGAACAAATGCTCAACCCACAGGTTAAGACGACTAAGAACCATCCGTAAAAATGGGTTCATAAGAACAATAAAACTCACGATGATGTTTAAAAAGTGAAATAAAAAAAGAACTATCAATGTCTGATTTTCTAAATTGTTTAAAAGGGTCTTCATAATGTAATTTATTTTCTATCCATGGTGCAGTATTTGGACTATCATCCGCATGTATTTGTATATCGCTAAAATCATTTGATTACATTCTTCATATACTCAATCCCAAATGAGGTGTGTGGGATTTCTGCGAATTAAACAAGCGTCATTCGTTAACGTCATTCCAGATTTTCTCATGAAAAGGGTGGCGTTTAATGGATAAAATACGATAGAAATAAAACAATGATAGCTTCATTCTCTTATTAGAAAAAGGGACTTAAACGCTTCAACACATAAACTAGTTACTGATGATGTCCTGAATGCTCCATTGCACAATCGGAGAGCTTGATGGCGAACAACGTTAAACAGTTTAAGGTAACATTGTCTATCACAGCCATAAATAACAGTTTTAAATTATCGTTGCATTTCTTGATTGAACAATAATTTATTCGATAGTGAAGATTGTGTTCTGGAGTGAAATGACTTGAAGACACATGTTGTCTTTTCTGGGGTTTATTGGTAACAATAACAACAAAAGGCACATGAATACGCCTTAGTGTAGAAAGCCTAGAGAACTACACATAAAACTCTCTCGGAAAGAGCCGGGATCCGAGAGTCGAGATATCACTCCCTCTAGTACAGGAGTCCAGTTCGCTTCTACTAGAAAAAAAATATACTAAACAACAACAGGGAGACCACGTGACACATGATTGGCAGCTAGTTCCGCCCAGGGAGATCACGTGGTCAACTGAATTCTCAACATCCTGCCCCCGGATGAACCAGGGGGTTCATCAAAACTTCCTAGAGAAAATAATTGTATTTATATTTCATGAATTGTAAATTTAACTTCAAGAAAGTTACCTGGTAATTACTAAAAAATATTAAATAACAATCAAATTCAAGAATACGTATGATAAAAACATACAGCAAGAAAAAATATGATAACATACAGCAAGAAAAATTATGATAAAACATACTCCAAGAAAAATATGATAAAATCATACTCCAAGAAAAATATGATAAAATCATACTCCAAGAAAAATATGATAAAAAGATACTTCGAGAAAAAAAAATATGATAAAAACATACTTCGAGAAAAAATATGATAAAAACATACTTCGAGAAAAATATGATAAAAACATACTTCGAGAAAAAAAAATATGATAAAAAACATACTGCAAGAAAAAAATATATGAAAAAAAAAATTTCAAATAACAAATACAAATTACAAATAACATATATACATTCAAATAATAAATACGCATTTCAAATAATAAAATATATACATTAAACAATATTCAATAATATTACTAGCTAAATAATTAATATTCTAGAAATTAAGTACATGATACATATAATAAAATTATTATCACAATTTTACTTCTTAGTCCTGGATTTCTAAATTATACAACAATTGTATAGGACGTTTAATAATTGATGACTCAGTTTTAACTTGGCAAGCCCGCACCTTGCCATCTCTTCCGGGAAATAATTCAAGAATTTTTCCTAATTTCCAGAAATTTCGAGGTAGATGATCATCTTTAATCAAGACTACATCGTTAACTTTAAATGGCGAGATGTTTTTAACAAAACTTGAATGGGCCGATCTCAAATTCAGCAAATACTCATTTTTCCACCTAGACCAAAATGATCTCATTAATTTTTCTCGGTAATTAAATGCTTTTATTAAGCATTTCCTGGAAGAGAGATTTGAATCAAGGTGAAGTCTTACAGAGGGCAAGGAGGTAACACGTTTCCCTAGAAGAAAATGTGCTGGAGTCAGAGCAATCGGTTCTTCAGTGTCACTACCAACATATGTAATTGGCCGAGAGTTAATCATGCCTTCAATCTCGGTAAGGACAGTCAGCAATTGCTCAACAGTGAGACATGATTTTCCAAGTGTTTTTCGTAAAGCAGTTTTCACAGTACGTACCATTCGTTCGTAAAAACCACCCCACCAGGCAGCTCTTTCAACAATATATTTCCACTTAATTCCGTTAGCAGAGTAAAAGTTTTTTACATCTGCATGATTCAGAACATTCCAAATGAGTTTTATCTCTAATTCTGCACGTTTAAAGGTGCGTGCATTATCAGAGACCACCACAGAGCCAAGCCACGTCGAGAAATGAAGCGTCGGAAAGCTAGAAGAAATGTATCGGTAGTCAAATCACCGACCAGTTCTAGATGAACACTTCTTGTCACTGCACAGGTTATCAACAAGATATATTGCTTGTTAATACTATCTTTAACGAAAAGAGGGCCAGCAAAATCAACACCGATGATCGTAAATGGAGATGACTGTTCTACACGAATATCTGGAAGTGGCGCGATCACTTGATTTCCGGGAGAAGAGTTGAATCGTTTACATATTGTGCATTTTCCAAGAAGAGATTTGATGGTTTGTCTGGCTTTTAAAATCCAGAACTTCTCTCTTATTTGCACCAACGTATGGGATACACCAGAATGAAAGACTCTTTTGTGAGATTCCCAAATTAATAACGCTGTTAATTTAGCCTTGGGAGGGAGTATGATTGGATGCTTTTCATAGGTCGACAAATGGGTTGTTTTTCCTAGTCTTCCTGTGACTCTAAGGACACCATTATTATCAAGAAAAGGGTTTAAACATAATAATTTAGAGTCTCTTGGGAGAGGTTTATTATTTTTCAAGCACTCAATTTCGCTAGAGAAACAGTCGTTTTGGACTATTCGCACCCAAAACATTTCTGCGTCGGAAAGTTCTTCTGAAGTAAGAGGACCCCTTTCAACATTTTTCTTTTTAAGAGTATTTACAAAACGCAATATCCAAGAAGTCACTCTTAGCAATTTAAGCAAGCAGCTAAATTTTTCTGGATCAATTATTTTTTCTTGAACAATAGCTGTGTTAATTATAACGCCAGATTTAAATTCAGATGCAATTTCTGGCTCTTTAGAATCATATTGAAATCCCTTTGCTTTGGGCCAAAGGTTTTCCGCGTTCCTCAGCCATTCAGGACCATGCCACCAGTTCTCAGAGGTGATTAAATCCTTGCTACTGCTGGCATCATATACTATCCTAGTTTTTGTACTGGAAGAAGTTTCCCTGAAAACCTCTCTATGCGGCATTACATATCCAGTAAAACATTCGTCATGACACATCTGAATTATGCCTTCGTTAACTTGCTCTTGCATAACAGCATTATACCTCTCAAACAACGCTTGATCCTTATTAAATTTTTTCTCTAAAGCAATGAATCTCTTTTCCGCAACGTCAAAATTATTACTTAATTTTTCTTTAATTTCGTTTGTTTTCCATTGCAACGGTGCTTCATATCGTCCGTTTTTTATTTTAAGCTCTTTTCCGAAATCACCTAAATTATCCCTGGATTTATTTTCCGAAGTCCCATCGAGCAAGAAAGAATCTAACTCCCACAAGCGATTCAGATCAGTTTCCACTACAGCACAAGATACAGTAAATACGGAGGAATGTTTTCTTTTCTGCAAGTCTGGGATTTGTCCAATTAAAGTGTCACCAAAGAGTGTCGGCTGCAAGAACAAGTTTTTATTTATTTTTCTTGCTTCTCCCCTTAGAACATTACACAGGAAGTCCGCCCCCAACAGGATCTGGATAGGGGTGGAATTTTCGAGGGAGTCAGAAAGGTTGCAGGTGGCTGGAATGACTTTGTTTACATGTTTGAGGTCAACGTTCGAGTATACGTCCGCGCCAGTTATTTCTTCTGAAGCCAAAGCCTCAATGTTTAAGAATTGATAAGGGGGAAATTTGCTTCTTATTCTGAATCGTACAACATCGAATATTTTCTCGATTGGTTCTCGGTTCGAGAAAGTATAAACTAAAAGCTTCTCTTGGCGTATTGATTTTAAATTTAAAGCTTGTTTCAAATCACTGCGCAAGAAGGACTTTTGTGATCCTGAATCAAATAAAAGTCTAGCCATGATCTTGTTGGCACCATTTTCTGCCTGGACGTTAGCCGTTTGAAGTAAGGTCGCGTAACTGCCAGGGTTCTCTTCTGCCTTTAAAATGGAAGAAATTACGACTTCCTGCCCGTGGGTTTCGGTTTCAAACGAGCTGCTTTCAATTTTATTTTTTGGGCAAAACAAGGAATTGTGCTGAAAACTCTGGCATGTCTCACAGGGTGGAATTTTTGCCTTGCATTGTGAAATTATATGTCTATGAGCCATGCACCGATAGCATCTACCCTCTTTCTTTAATTTGTAACGTTTTTGCCCATCCGATAAATTTTTGCATTTTAATGAAGTGTGCGTGTCGGAGTTACAAAAGGCACATACATTTTTAACTATAGTATTTAACGCGGCAGATGAAGACAATTTATTTTTAAATTTAGTATTTCCATGATAAACGGAATTTCGTGAATGATATCGGGGAATTTCTGGAACCTGAGAATGTCCAGTAGCAATATTCGCAGATTCGCGCGATTCAATTTCGAATTTTATAAATCTTATTAATTCATTGACGTCACCAATCTTAGAAGAATCTCTTCTACGTTGGAACTCTATGACTAAATCTTGGGGTAATTGCTTTAATAAAATAGGTATAAGTAAATGGCCATAATTTCCGGATGCAATTCCCATTGAGTTTAAATTTCTTATGCTTATTTCACTCTCGTCATGCAGTTTTCGTAATCCCTTAAGATTGAAAGAGGATTTTACGGGTTCAGTTTCTAATAGGCGATTCATGAAATGACTAATCAAATGGTCTTGCTTCCCATATCTGTCCTTTAACAGAGATAAACACGATTTGTAATTTTTTTCAGTAAGAGAAAAACCGGAAACAATTTTGTAAGCTTCACCGGATAAAAAGGACTTTAAATATATGAATTTATCAACATTACTTAAACAATCATTAGAGTCAATCGCATTATTGAAGCTATTGATGAATTCTAGAAAAGTACTAGCATCTCCACTAAATGTGGGAATTCTTAGTTTTGGCAAATTAATGCTTGTTGCAGGACAGTTAATTCTTACATTAGAACCATTAGCAGCAAGTGGTGGGATAGGTTGTTGATCAGTTTTAAACTTTTTGATCTTACTTTTGATTTTGAACTTAGCTTCATTTATTTGCTCTTCATATTCAAAAGAGCTTTGAATTTCTATATCAAACAATGCACTATCAGAAATTAAATCCTCAATTTCACTATTAAGGCTTTTGAGGTCTAATTGTTTTGCTTCTAAACTAGATAAATGTTCCGAAAGTTGTTCTTGATCACTTTCGCTTTCAATATCACAACTTTCTAATAACAAATAAGCCTTGTTAATCAATTTTGTACAAGCAGTACGAATTATCTTGCGTTTGGCCTTTAACTTATCAAGAGTTTCCATTTTCATGCATAAAATAAAGTTTACAGTACCTTTTTAAATGTCCAACGATGAGTTATAATCCTTAATAAAAGCAGAATTTCAGGAGCACCACGATTATTCACCAATTCAAGAGCATAAACACAATCTTCACCCAGTATACTATTTCCCGGGTTTCGGCACCATTTTAAATTATCGTTGCATTTCTTGATTGAACAATAATTTATTCGATAGTGAAGATTGTGTTCTGGAGTGAAATGACTTGAAGACACATGTTGTCTTTTCTGGGGTTTATTGGTAACAATAACAACAAAAGGCACATGAATACGCCTTAGTGTAGAAAGCCTAGAGAACTACACATAAAACTCTCTCGGAAAGAGCCGGGATCCGAGAGTCGAGATATCACTCCCTCTAGTACAGGAGTCCAGTTCGCTTCTACTAGAAAAAAAATATACTAAACAACAACAGGGAGACCACGTGACACATGATTGGCAGCTAGTTCCGCCCAGGGAGATCACGTGGTCAACTGAATTCTCAACAAACAGATCCATAATCAATTGTTGACAGAATGATACCGCGGTAGACATTTAAGGAGATCTTTCAACCAGCACCCCAAAACGTATTGGATAAAACCCTCAGAATGCTTAATGACTTCAGACATTTACTCTTCAAATATGCGATGTGCGGAAGGAAAGTAAATCTTTTATAAAAAATATTTCCTAGATATTTGTGCTGATCCTGAATGGAAATTGGATTAGCGCTCAAGAACAACTCTGGATCCGCATGAAGAGGAAGTTTGCAGAAGTGCATAGCAACTGTTTTTTGAAGAGAGAATGTGAAGCCGTGTTTATTTGACCAATCTACAATATTATTTATTGCTGTCTGAAGCTGTCTTTCAACGTATCGCATGTCACGGGCGTACCAAGAAATTTGCATATCATCTACATATAGCGCCTTGCTTACAGTTGCTAGTATAACAGATAAAATAGGATTGAGAGCTACAGTAAAGAGCGTCACACTTAATCTATAGCCTTGTGGGACACATTCTTCCTGGCAAAAAACAAATTAATAGGTATTCCCAAGACGCACTTTAAAATATCTGTGGTGTAAAAAATTTTGAATAAAAAGAGGTAAATGCCCTTCAAAGTTGAGGTCGTAAAGATTTTTCATGATTCCGTATCTCTATGCTCAATCATATGCTTTATTGATATCAAAAAATAATGACATCAAATGATTCCTTTTTATAAAGGCTGTTAGAATACCCGTTTCCTAGGCCAAAAGCTTATCAATTCTGGAATGATTCGTTCGAAAACCGCTTTGAAAAGGAGAAACAAATTCATTTTCCTCCAGCATATGAACGAGGAGTGCGTTACCATTTTTTCAAAAACCTTACACAAACAGCATGTCAAGGCTATTGGTCTATAGTTAGATGGCTCTTGTGGATCTTTTACAGGCAAGAATTATTATAACAAATTTCCATTTATCAGGAAACACATGCTCTTTCCTAATTCTGTTATACAAGAACAGAAGGGTTTGGAGGGATCTATCAGATAAATGCTGCCGCATTGAATAAGTAATTCCATCCGGCCCCAGTGCTGTCTGTTTTGTGACAGATAACTCTCTGCGCAACTTCAAGATGATAAAATCAGCATTGTAAGACAGATGCTTTTTTGTTTTAAAGCATAATTTGGTGCTTTTGTGATATTTTGTGTGCGTGAGGAAAGGTTCCGTGTAATTGCTCGCTGAACATACAGAGGCAAAACCTTCTGCAAGAGCATCAGATTTTTCCTGAACACTGGAAATAACTTCCCCTTTCTTCTTCAGGAAAGAAAGGGAATGATAAGGATATATACCGCATACTTTTCGAATGCTGGTCCGCCTATTCGAACCGAATTTTTGTTTGATACAAATTTAATCCAATAAGTCAACTGACTTCATCACTTAACCCGTCGGGCTATATATTTGGCTTTTTGAAGAAGAATCAAATGATTCATTGTTGGACGCCGCCTAAAAACGTTCCAGGTCTTTTGATGATCTTTTTATGCATTTGAATAATCTTGATTTCACCGTGGTTTCTAATATTTGATTGTTCCTGATCCCAATTTTTTGATATTAGCATCCGGAGCTTTTATAATAGTATCAGTTATTAAATTTACAACGCTATTCAAATCCCCACTCTCTACCATATTGAGTGTTATCAGTGCCCTTGAAATAAAGTCTCCAGTCAGCGTTTTGAAAACTATATCGTGGTAGATGTGAAATATTTACACCACTTCCATTTAAATGATCTAAAAAGATGTGAAAATGGTCGCTATCAAGCAAGTCACTCTACTACTCTACTCTAAAATTAAAGTACGGAGCTAGGGCTAAGGAAGGGGATAACACCTTCATTGAATTGATTAGACAAAGAATATCCAGGGTGATCATTGTGTCGCTTTCATTCATTTTCATAATTTGAAATGCTCAATAATAGCATCATCCAATCATACGTAGAATAAAGTGCCAGGAAAACAGGTACATCTACCTAATATTTTGTAGGGTCCCCACGAGAATGCGGAAGTGTTACAATGCGATGTGTTATGAAAAGGACTAATGTTTGATGGTGTACTAGAAACAATTCACATCATGAATGCACAAAGACGAGGTGGCGAAGATCTCTTCTCAACAGCATGCTGCAAGATATCCTAGATACGATCAAAAATGTTCATGTCTGGGAATTTAGATGACAAACGAAAGTGCCTAAATTCAGATGGGTATTCCTGGAAGCTCTCGGCAGTAACTCTCGACGTATAGGTGCATTGCCTTCCTTTGTCCCAGTCCTTTTTAATGAACAACGGACTTAAATAGATATAAATGATCAGACAGGGTGCTTATTTACATGTCATCCGTAAGAATCCATAATTCTACTGATATCTCGTAGTTTGCTAGCTGCACACGTCTTATACCCTCAAAAGGCTTCCACCAGTTTGAAAAGTCTTCTGTTGACAGGTAGATTCATGAAGGTGTCTCCGTACCCGCACCCACTTATTCGCCAGTTACAATTCGGATGGAGATTCATTAGACCAAGTAGCATTTTCCAGTTATCAACAGTCCAGTGGCAGTGTTGGCGGATCCAGGCGAGGTTATAGCTTTGTGTTGTCCAATCAGCAACTGTACAAGAATCGGCTTTTGGTTCCGTAAACCAATATCAATGATGGTCCTTTAGCACGCCGACACTTGTTAATACCCCAGCTTTGAAATTCTTGGCAACGAGGAAGGGTTGAAAGTCTTTTAATTTCTGTGATCCTCGTTATTTTACCTGTTCTCTCTTGATCTTTTTCCGACCACCACGATGTGGGGGATTTGTTGTTTTCAGTATTCACGATTCATAGAAATAGTAGTACGCGAAAATAGAAATTTCATAGCTCCCTCGCAGAAGCTATGTCTCTACTTTTGTGTACCAACTGTAACACCATGTCCAAACTCACTTAAATTTTGATAATACAATTTATATACCAAGAGCTGATCTAACAGCTTCGATAGACACTTGATGGTTGAATATAGACGTTGTCGGATGAATCCTGATTGGTTGTAATTTACTTTAGATAAAAGCATTGCAATATTACAATTTCGAGATAAAAATTATTAATACATAAATGCAAAATCCTAAGCTTAAACAAACAACCATAAACAATTGATCGATTATTCATATAATAATCTATTAATAAATTATTATTATATTCAAATAATGTCTATTAATATTTATATTATTCATATGATAATCTATTAATTAACATTTTTTGAATTTTTTCCTTTTAATGTTCTCTAATGGCAGAACATAAATTTTTAAAACGAAAATTATTACAAACATTTTAAAATCCTAATATATTCCTTCTGTAAATATTTCATCACTTCAAATAATAGTTCCGAAATAGAATTCTCTTTGGAGCACTTTTTCTTATTACATTGCTTATATTTCTCGGTGTGAAATGGTTGTCTCTATCAAAACAAGTCTTTGAAATAACATTAAATGATACTGAAATATATGAAGAAGAGAAGAATTAACGAAAATTTCAATAGTAAGAGCAATTTCAATAGTAAGAGAATTCCAGTAAGAGCAATCATCAGGCTCGTCGATATATTAAATTCTCAAGTAAATTCTTTACAGGCACTTGCGATCTTTGTCTTCCAGGAAGATTATTTAGGTTATCATTTAGGCTTACTGATTTCTTATTAACGCAAATCCAAACCAAATTTGGATTACCTTGTTAAAATACTTGTAGGAATTATCATTAATTAACTCCTTATAAGCTTGTAAGAATGCTTGTAAAAGGTCCGTAAGTTTAAACACACATATATTTCAATAAGACTTTTTTAATATCCTATCAACATCGAAAAATAGAATATTAATCGAATTAATTGAAAAATAGAATATTATTTCATTATCAATAGCAATTATTGAAATATAAAAAGTATAAGATTTATTATTTGAAAATATAATCCAAAGTTTGCATACAATGCTTTATATATTTATTAATAACAAAGAAAAAAGTATGTATTTATGCATTTATCTTAATTCTTTATAAGCTCTTTCTAATTTGAACCAGAGCTATTAAACTCATTAAAGATACATTTTGAAGAATGGGATCAGCATCTTGGAATGATTATTTGTTTTATAATTGTAAGTAGAATACCAAATAATTAAAAAAAAAAAATTATCAGAAATTGAATATTTACCCCAATAACTCTTGAATATATAAATGCAAGAAACTAAAGTTTTTAATTTCAAAATTTATTGATAAAAATTATTATTATTAATAATAAAATAATAAATATAATAATAATAATAAAATGGCGTGCACATTTTTCAGCAATTTTAACAACATTTTCTTCTATAATTTTAAGCAATAGATTTCATTGTTGAAATAATTCACCCTATTTTCAAGGTTAGGTCAAATACTTTATCGCGTGATTTTCTTTCATCATTGAGACCTAAAAAAGTACTTCGTTTAACATTTGTTTAATTCATATAAGGAATCAGAAAATAAAACAACACGATGGCGAATTTTAGAAGATCCAGATAATTTTGTTTTTGGTATGACTTTGATATCATGGGCTTAATTCTATTAACATTTCAATAGCTTATAAAAAGTATTATTATCTCTGTCATAAACAAAATGAGTAGAACAGGTGCAAGGCTATTACAATAATACTACTTTAATGAGTATTACAATATGATGCTTAAAAATATGTCTTTGGAAGAATCATGAACATTAAATACCATCTAAGTGCTGTAATTATAATTAAACACACGCAAAATTCCTGATGAACCAGCACTCGCATAGGAGGACTAAGTATTGATGAAGATTCAGAAAAAATTTCTTTAATTTTTATTTTATATTGAAGCAAGTATTGTACTTATAAGCTTGCAGGCTTTTGAAGTTAAAGTTTAAATTTTGAATTAACTGAACAACAAAAATCTGATTGTTATAAATTTGAGACATTGACAGGTTGAGAAATTCATTTTTACGCAATAATAGCTTCGGAAGTTATCGAGGAAAAAACTGAAAAACTCCGATAAATTTACAATTAATTGAAATTTAAAAGAAATTGCTTCAGAATCTATATTCCAGATCTTCATGTATGTAAATTTGGCAGCCGCAGTTCAAACATTTTGTCCTGTCGAGTGCCAACACACACACACACACACACACACACACACACACACACACACACACACACACACACACACACACACACACACACACACACACACACACACACACACACACACACACACACACACACATTTGTACAAAAATAACTATAAAGAGTTTATTTCATGAAAAACATAAAATAAGTAAACTAGTATTTAACTAGTATTGTGGTGGTATGTAGATTATGTTGATCCCTGCAGGAAGCAACAGGACGAATGTTTTTAGGAACATTTCTTTTAATAATCACATTCACACACTGAACAAACACAAAGACAAGACATTCACTCGCGCGGCTTCACAATTCAGCATCACATCTCATTCTAATTACAATCGCAATGCACTGTGGGATGGCCTAATCAGGCATCGCCATATAGTATCCAAAAGAAAAGATAAGAGTAATGCAACTGCTACAGTATTCAAATATGCAATCAAAAATATATTAAGAGATAGAAAGCATTTTTGCCATTTCTTATACAAATTCCGACTTAATAGGCTATTTGTGTCTGAGCTTAATCTGCTTATATCTATTTACTACATAATGTAGCTAATGAGGAGAGTAATAAACGGTTATTTCATTTCTAAAAGGCAACTACTAACATATAATAGTTTATGCAGAAGCAAATGAAATAAAATACTCACTTCAATTGGAAGTAATTGTCAGATATCTTCTTTACATTTTATGCTATGCAATGAATAATTTTTTTGTTTTTCAAATTATACGAATCAAAGCGCTGATTTTTTTTCTGTAGTAATACTCCAAGAAATCTCAATAAACAAAAGAATTACAACCCGCAATTTCTTAGGAAGTTTGCTGAAATTCATTTTAAGCGTGCGAATAGTTCTTTCAGGAAGAGATGTGACAAATAAAAAAAAAGTCCTTTTAAGTTTTTATTTTTTCTGAAAACAGGATTATTTAACGCTTAAGTTAAATATAATAATAAAAATGGGAAAATGAAAATGATTAAAAATTGTAAATTAAGAGTAAGAAAATATAACACATGAAATTTGACATTTTCTTTGATTTCTTCTTGTTTCTTTGATTCGTTTAAATTGCATTTTTTATGATCCATGGAAGTTTAATTAGATGCTATTCAAGGAAAGAATCTATCCTCTAATTCATTATTTACGCTCTCTTCCAACTGCAAAAAGAAAAAAAAGAGTTAATTAATTTTTAAAAAGATCTAGTTTTAGTATATGACTTATTTTTCTTTGATATCGTTATACCGTAACTGCACATGGATATTTTCCCAAATAAGAGTTCGTTGTCAACGATTTTTAAAAATTATATTTGACATTTGAAATAGGATTAACAGATAGTAAAGTTAAATTAATTTAGTTTGTTTAATTTTTCATGTCATGATATAAATAAGTTTTAAAAGTTTGGCTAGATTACAAGTCAGGAAAAAATGCGTTTTTTTCATATTTCAAAAGATTAATCATTTTTATATTTATATTTCAAGCACTCAATTTTGGACTATACTTGACACCGAATAGAGATAAAACAAATTATATTGATTAGATTTTCTCCCATACTTTTAAAAAATTAAAATATTGTTTGATTTTACAAGTAAATGCATTAAATAAATGCACTAGGTTTAATTTTTCTACCTTTATAACTTTATAGAAATCAAACCACAAACTAAAATTTTTTAAAACTCTTCATAAAAAATCTATTTCTTTTAAAAAAATTCGAACTTTTTTTTTTTTACAAAACTCAAATGAACTAAAAATTTCTAAATTTTTGAACTATTCTTAAATAATTATCTAATTTATTCCATACTAGCCACCTTTGGCGACCAGCCGGTTCGCCAATCTTAATGTTCGTTTAAATTTTAATAATTAAATAGGTTGAACTGGAGTTTAACCCTCTTCTTCGCCAAGTTGCGATAACGCGCGAAAGCTGGCAATCTTTATTATTGTTGGAGAAATAACAGAGAACAGGTTTTCGAAACCACTTTGTTTATTCGTCTTGAATAAAACGTAATAAGGTTCAAAAGAAAACTTAAAAGTGAACATTCGGGCATGCTTGGTACATGTCATCTATAGCCATCTCCGTCTACCTCTTTCCGTCGTCTTTTCGTCTATATAAATGCACTTATATCGTGAGCTCAATGGCATCTGAATTCATCTGCTACCTTACGGCACTTTTCATAATGATTCCACGAATGATTACCAAAAATTATGCACTATAATTGAACATCTGCGCCTTTGCTTTTGAACATTTCGCAAGGCAGTTGTTCGCGATTTTTAAAAATTGCGCAAGCAGGGGGTTAAATTCCGGTCGTACCATTAAATATTTTACGCAATTCCAACTTTAATAGATTCTTCAGCAAAATATTTTAAAACTTCAAATTTTGATAGTCATATAATTCACTCATAATATTATAAAGGCCTTCAGTCATAACGTGATATGTATCTCTCTAATTTTCTGTTGCCCCTCGTAGAATTTATGCTTTAAATTAAAGTGTAAATGATTAATCTGCAATTAATATAATATTTTTTATTGAAACAAAGCATTTTTTTAATAATATCATTACTGATAATAGAGTCACTGAGCGTTTAAACTTTATGGGCACTAAAGAATATCTTTCTTAATTTATGTAATATCTCAAGAATTTGTCAACAAAATTTTCTTAGATTCATCATGAACAGATCGATTCATTAACAATGTTTAATTTTAAATGCATCAAACACTAAGAAAATAAAATGAATCGTTTAAAATAATCGGTCGAAAACAGGTTTAAAAAAACTACTTAAAAAACGATGTACTTAAAACTATAAGCATATACAAAATATATATATATATATATATATATATATATATATATATATATATATATATATATATATATATATATATATATATATATATATATATATATATATATATATATATATATATATATATATATATATATATATAACTAACATAAAAATAATTTAATTACAAAAGCATGCAACTAACCTAAAAATAATTTAAATCATTGAAAACAGGTTAAAAAAAACTACTGAAAAAACGATGCACTTAAAACTATAAGCATATACAAAAAATATATAACTAACATAAATACAATTTACTTACAAAAACATGCAACTAACCTAAAAATAATTTAAATCATCCGTTGATAATGGTTGTCATGTCAACAATCAAAACACAATGCGCATGCATGAATTTTCTTCACCAGTTGGGGTAACGCTATGCAGATTATACATTTTTAATTTCCTTTATTCTGTGTTATTTTAATTCAAAAGTACTTCAGAATGAATCTGAAACATGGATTAATTAACAATGTTTAATTTTAAATGCATAAAACATTAAGAAAATAAACAGAATCGTTTGAAATAATCCGCCGAAAAATGTTAACCCTAGCCTCATTACTGTTGGGAGAAAAAAAAAACTGAAGCCTTACTGATTTGGCGGTGGGGAAAATGAAAGATTTTTTTGGCGGGAAAGTTAGTTTTAATTAATAATTAAAATTCTAATTAAAATTTCAGAAAAAGGGACCCCAGGTGCACATTCCCGACCTCTAAGGTATACATGTGCCAAATTTGGTAGCTGTATGTCAAATGACCTGGCCTGTAGAGCGCCAACACACACACACACACACACACACACACACACACACACACACACACACACACACACACACACACACACATTGAGCTTTATTATAAGTATATAGATTAGTTTCACTTCATTTAAATTTAGTTACATAAAAAGTATTGGTAAGTGACATAAAAAAACATTCATATTTACAAAAAATTACTCTTGTATTAATGACATTTTATAGAATAATTTTCTATAGGAGCAAAATAGTATAATAATCACAATAAAAAAACATTGTGTGTAAGTATGTCAACTTGCAATTCGTTTTGTTGTTATTATTTCGTTAGTAAAATGAATAGAAAATTGCTTCAAACATCGTGCTATAATGCCCATGGAACAGCATGCTCTTGATTTTAACTAATAAATATTTTTTGATAATGTCTTCAAAAGCTAAAACTTTTAAGTAGTTTTTAAGATCAACTCAATAATTACTTTAAAAAATTCCTTTTTAATTCAAACGGCACTTTTTAAGCAAATAAGTCAAATTTTCTGTATGTGATGCCCAGTAGTAGTCTTTTTATTCATTCTTAACTATGAAGATTTTGTATGAGACTATACTCTTTTTGTCCAGTTCAAAAATTAACAAGATATACTCTACTTAAAGAAGCTTTAAGTAGAGTATATCAATAGAATAATGAAAGTTAAAGATATAGGAGGAAATACTCCACTGACAGGCTCTAGTAAAAATAAAACGCTCCTAGAAAGTATACAACGCTCCTAAAAGTATAAAACAGTTTTAAATTACTTCTAAACTTTTGAATGATGAGAAGAATTAAACTTTATGAAAACATTTACTCATTTTTATGTGCAATAAAAGCAGTTCTTTATATCATGATTATACTTAAAGACGTCTCGAAATCTTGAGAACTGTCGTAAACCGGAAATTTTTCCAGTGACTTAAAAGTACCTATGGAAAACTTTTCTTTCAAAAAAGGACATTTTTTCGAAAGTACTTCTTTTCAAATATTCAAAAGAATATCTCCATGCTATTCTATTGTATTTGGGGTTAAATATTCTTATCAATCGGCATAATATTAAATATAGGTAACACTCATTTCATGAAATAAGAAGTGTAATAAACAATCTAGAGCGTAATAGGAATATTCAATAAATTAGTTCTATAGGTGACAGAAAATTATAATGAGTTACTGTTTGGCAAATGCTCAAATTGAAAGAAATTTATTATTTCTTTAACACACAGGTGCTGAAATATTAAAACATATATTACATTCTAATACAATAATTAAATAAAAATAAATATTTCACTATCGGTATTTAATACTAGTCATTACCACATATTTTGGTTATTAGAACGGCTTTTATTTGAATTAGTAATTTACTTTTACTGCGATTCTTGGGCTTCTCTTTTAATATAATACTAATAAATTTCATGATATTCCAATAAATTTTAATTGCGGGGTCTTTGGTCTTTCATTCTTGGTAATGTTAATGGATATGTATAAAAACCCATTCGAGAACTTTCCTACAGTACCATATATTCAATGAAAAATTAATGAAAATTTCTTTTATTTCTTTCTTTCAAATCTTTAAATATTGGATGCGAATTTTATTTTGAATGTTTGTGGAATAATTCTCGGAAATGTTGTATGGAATAATTTTGAAATGTTGTGTGCTATTTGAGTGGTAAAATTACTTGCTTAATTAATTTATTACTTTTTACATTTTAAATTTGAAAAATCATATTTATTATGATTTAATCATTTATATCACTTTTTACTGATTTATTAGTAATGCATCATTTATTAAAATTGTTACTTAGTAAAAATTGTCTTTATTTTCTCTATTTAATGTGCTCTACTTCGTCTAATTTTAAAGAAACAATCATTATTTATTATCTTATTAAACAAATTTTCTCTCTCTTTTTTTAAAAAAAAAAACTTTATAGTTTCATTTTTTCTTAGTTTTAATTCATATATAAATGAAATACTTGTATTAATCACTTTTGAATTATCTAAGTTCATGTACTAACAGTTTTTTTTATATTTTTTAACTTTATTAAGGATAATTGTAAGAATCAGAGGCCTATTATGTAAGGAAGAGAATTATTAATTTTTTTAGAAACTCGCAGAAGTCGTTTACAGAAATTGATTCCAATCATGCTACATTTTTATATTCTCCAATAAAATTTCTTGTTTTGTAAATTTTGCTTTACTTTAATTAATATAAAGAATTTATGTGATTTAAAGAGATTATAGATTTTTAACAAGGCAAAATTAATAAAATTTAACATGGTATAATATATTTAGTTGTTCTAAGTGCCATTCAACATTTTCTCAAATGTGTCAGTTTGGAACAAAGATAGAATTATTGATAGAAACAGAAACAAATTTACAGATAAGGAAAGAGAAATCAATTGTTTCAAAGTGAATAAGTTGAGGTGAATTATATATGATTATACTACTTTTTGTTCTTCGGTAAAATTAGAAGCTACAGTTCAAATTTGTGTTTTAAGGTTTTTCCAAAATTTCACTCAAATGTTGAATACTTTGAACTTGTTTCTTTGGAACTATTTACTACTATTGACAATTATTCAGATTTAAAAAGAACTATTTAACTTAAAGTTTTTTAAAAAAATATGTGCTTTTAAATTCCATATCTAGTATGATTATTTAACCTAGATTTGCGAAGAATGATTTTGCTTCTTTAAACAAATTATATTAGAAATGATAGCAGGAATTTTATTCTATGAAATTTAAGAGTAATATATGTTCTAACTTTTATTTAAATTTTGAAATACTGGTATTGACCATACATTATTTCAGCAATGTAATATCACCAATCTACAGCCAACTAGTGGTTATTTACGGTTATGAGCATTATATGAAATTGTCAAATTTCTTCAGAAAAATATTATTTAAAAGAATTTAATTTA
Source organism: Argiope bruennichi (assembly GCF_947563725.1). Classification (NCBI taxonomy): domain Eukaryota; kingdom Metazoa; phylum Arthropoda; class Arachnida; order Araneae; family Araneidae; genus Argiope; species Argiope bruennichi. Next base: position 114,340,087 of record NC_079152.1, on the reverse strand, counting down.
TCAAATTAATAAACTTCTCACTTGATCCTCCTTCCCTTCTTCCAATCACCTATTCAAATTATATTGCCCTAAATGTAGTAATATATAAAACATATAAAAATAATTATGATATATTTATATACTAATCTAAGACTAACAAAAAAAATTGAAATTATCTTTTACATTGACATCGCAAAATAATGATATAGCAGTCATGAGGTTACAATAAAAAATTACCTTTTATTTTATCAAATTGATTAGATAAAGTCATTGAAGGAATTTTGCTGTCGTGTTAGATAAATTTTATATTTCTTATTAATAACATATGTTTAACTTCATATTATTAAGTTAATGGAGTATTATCATAACACATTATCATTAATTGTGAATAACGTAATAAAATTTTATTTGTATGAATATTTAACATTAAATTCATGACACCAATATTTTGATAGTTGATATAAATTGATTAAAATAATTTGTTAAGATTAGATGTAAAACTTTCTGAAATTCAGAGAGTTCTTAGAATTCACGTCTAAGGAAATTTATGCGTGTAATAAAAACCATTATTTATTATCTAAACGGAATTTAATTTTAGATTTTAAAGATGATGCTAATATAACAAAATAAAAATAAAAAAGATTTTTTTTTTACTTAATGACACGGTTTTATGTCAAATCATTGACTATAGATTATTACTATTTTTATTTAATTTAAACTTTCTACTAGTTTTGTTGACCCCATATTGTTCAATTTCATTTTGAGTGCATTCATTAATTGGGCCTTAAATTTTTTTCATAGGAAATGCATACAAATTGAAAATCATTTCAAATTCTTTGCGAGAAACCTTTGCAAATTTGCCTAAATTTCTACCAATTACGAGGCTTTTTATGTCAAGCTTGACCATAAAAATAACGAACTTAAAGAACAAAATGAATTTGCAATTAAATATTCTGTACAATCATGGCTACTGTGGGCGAAAATTGTCGTGGCATTTCAGGTTTCCTTCTTGATAACGCCACTAATGACGTGAGATTAACCCTGAAGTTCCTCGACAGCTCCTTATTATTAAGGAAGATCTTTGAATTTTCTTTTAAAGAAAGAATATGCAGCTGAATGTAAAATCTAACCAGTTTCCTTTCAAAGCCAAATTTTAGCATGCTGGTCGGCCAGCTCATTACCTGAGATTCCAGCATCCACTAATTCTTTAGAACGTGTATATGTATTCGTTGAAAAACATATTCTGTTGCAACAATCTTGTAACCTCTTTCTTATTTTATAGAGAATGCAGCTGCGTGCAGAGTTTTTTCATCACTTCATTGAATTGCATAAAGTGACTAGGATGTAAAAATAATTATTTATGAGCTAATATGAAACTTCGGAAGAGCAGTATCTCATTTCCTATCAGCAACTGTTTTCAGAGGCTGGATAGGGAACGTGGTTTATCGATAAGACAAATAGCTTAATCTTTATGTCGATAAGTAACTATGACTGTGCATATGCTTTGGCAATAAATTTATTTTGATCTATACATTTGTGTTTTTTGTTTAGATTATTTGGAACTATAAGCAGCTCTCATATTAGTTATCTTAATATTGATATTGCTTTCTTTAAAAATTTTAAACTATGCGGTAATTGTTGATTTATTTCTCATTCTCACGTAATGCGCAGTGTAGTTTTCGTACGTGATTGGATTTTAGAAAAGCAGCTTATATTAAGGTGCTTTTAATCTCAATGAAAATCTCCTTCTGCTAAAAGCTCTCCTACACTTTTCTTTATTTCACATAAATCCTTTTAACGTTCTTTGAAGTTTCCTTCTAATCCAGAACCTCGTTTTAATTTACTTTTTATAGAAATTTTTCAGATTGGGAAAAAAATTGTTATATCTTCCGAATTATTAAAGCAAAAGAATTTTGAAGCTCAGCTTTAATATCTTTTCCATATCAAATTTATTTATAAATATGATTTTACACGAAGATTTAAGTTTGGAGTTTTAGAAATTTACAGTTAGCATAATTTCGTCTTGATTATCATTGAAAACTTCATCTCGCATACTTTAAGAATTCTTCTGATTTTTTTTTCTTTAAATATAGGAAAAAATGCAGCCAAATTTAAATCTTTAAAACGCATCAAACATTGCATTTTGATTAATTAGAAGTCAATAGCAACAGACATGCATAGAAAATAAAAAGAGATTTATTGTTTTGTTTGATAATTTTTTTCACACATTTCTTATAAAGCATTTATAGTATTCTGAGGAAAATCGTAACTAAATTATTTTTACACTCGCTCTGTTCGGAGGTATTCGAATTTAAATGAATAAGCATCACTCTCACTAAAGCAATGAGGCAAGAACTATGGCGAAATTCTAATATTCATCACAGGCCAGGTACGTCCAACCAGTGACGAGATATAATACATCCTCATACTGTTAATTTAAGTAGAGACAAGCAGATACCGGAAGCTCTACCCCTATATATGGGATGTCCAGCAGTGAGATTGTGGAATGTCATAAAAAATCACTCATTAGATTTATTGCGCCTGATAGTAGTAGAAAGAAGATAAATCTTGTTTTGAGAAGAGAAACGTGAAAGAACAATTCACACAATTCATCTTTAAACCACTTAATCATTTATATCTTTATGAATATTTATCATTCACTTACGCGCATTTTTATTAACAGAATGCGAAAACAAATGTTTACTAACACCATAATGATATAAATTTCCACAAAATGTAGCATAAAATCAGAGCATACATGCCCTTTATTATAACAAACGCAGTGTTATAAATCTAATGATTTAGTGTAAAAAAGACTGATAAGAACAAGAGATCTCTGGTACTAATTTTCAACATTTCGAAGATTTTACCTGAAGAAAGGCATGATAGTATCATTGGTTAAGAATGGCTTTAATTGCGTCCATTAAAATATTCACAGCGTGTTTTTTCAATACAATTTGTGATTTAATTTGGGACAATGCTTACATTTTCTAGATTTGGTCTTTTGTTTATGACTAAGAGACAATTTATTTGCGAACATATTTGATCGGTACCCTACGGCTGGATTATTAATCTTACAAAGCAAAGTGCAGCCATTTGGCTACTCATATTCTTTTCCCTATTACAGCTCCAATAAATGTTTCTAAACAACAATAATATCCAGTTCATTTGGGAAAAAGCTGGATTCTTGCCATTAACCCTTATATTTTGAGTAATGTGTCTGTAGCAGTAGAAATACGAGTCAGAAGCAGAGAACGTCATACTAAAATGACAAAATTAATCACAATAATAATTTTTTCATGTTTTTCATGTTAACAGTTTTCACTTTTAATAAAAAAAAAACTATTTTTTTTTACATTTTTGATGCATTTGGTTTCCTTTGATTTCACAGTTAATTACATAGTGAACGGAATTCATTAGTAGTCATTTGGCAACACAATGCAGATGCGAACAAAAATATAGATAGTTTGATTGAAAAGTACAAAATAATTATGAGAAGAAAAAAGTGATATTTTTATATTTTCTATCATTTAATTGATCTTGCTGTCACAAATGCTTGATTACTGTCCAAATTTGTAAAGCATCAACTTGGAAGCACAAATGTTGAAATGAAGCTTTTACAGATTTGACTAAATTTGGCTGAATCCATGTGCTCTTATGGTCCAACTCGATCAACAAAACAAGGTCGTCCCTTAAATAAAGTGGACAAAGAGCCGACACCATATAAGGGAAAATCTGTTTTAGCAAGAAACCCACCAGCAACTGTTGTTTCTGATAAAACTAACCATTGGTCGGAGCCTATAGAGAACAAATTCCGTTGTAAAATGTCATCTCGCAAAAGTACTAGAATCAAATGCATCAAATGTAATGTTTCTCTGTGCTTAAATAAGAACAACAATTGCTTTGAAAATTATCACTTAAAATCTGTTTCAAAAAGTGCACGTTCTTTAATTTCTATATAGAGTTGCATTATCTGAAGTACTGTTTTGATTTATGTAACAATAAAATTATCTGTGCTGACTTAAACTTTAAAGCAATTTTTCATTCTAAACTAACAACCTGAATTACATTAAATTATGTTGATACTATACTTAATCACACATTACATTTTGATGGCTTTAACATATCTTATTGTATATCATAAAATAATAAGTACATAAAAGTATTATATAATAAATCTGTGCTATAAAAGTTCATAAAAAAATTTAAAAACATATTTAAACATCATTTGAAAAGTTATTGGATTACAAAGTTTAAACTATATCAGGATCAAGATGGAGTAAAGCATGTTGTGATATTATGAATTTCATATTCACAGAGATTATGGTAACTTCCATAAAAAATATTTATAATAGAAAAGAATTTTAGGAAAAGTTTTAAACAACTGTTGATATTCTAAAATATATTTTAAGTATATTTTATCAGCAATATCGAAGAATAATTAAATAATTCTTATCAAGAAATATGTAATAATTCTAATTTTTCCTCTAAATTTGGATTTTTGCTATTCATTTTCGATAATTTTTGCTGCATTCAATATTAACTTTGAAATAAAAAAAGTAATAAACAAAGTTTAACAAAGTGAGAAAGTAGAAGAAACATATTTTACATAAAAAAGGAATAGAACGAATTTCAAAATTAGAATTTATTATTACATGAATATAAGCATTTTGTCAAAAAGTATTCACGTGTATTTAATACTAAATATAATCAAATCGATTTTTAAAACTATCTTTTATTAGTATTTTACGAAGTTATAATATTTTACATAATTTAAATTTAATTATTTGATACTTTTTTATGTTTTAATTACTAGTTCATTCAATTGAAATTAATTAATATCACCTTGAAATTATTTATTTGTTAGAACTTTAATCGACAAATGCATTTACAAATTGAATAAAAAATTATTACATTTTTAAGTATTCAAATATTTTACATTCATCAATGAAGTACAAATATAGAAAAATATCAGAATTCTAATCTAAACTAGAGTAATTAGGCACCCAAGAGATCTGGATTTCCAATTCATCAGAGTCTCTTATCCAAAATCATTTTCCGGATTCCAAATCCAATCAGCACCTTATTTGTATAAAATAGCCTTTAATACAGTTACGATAATTTAAAATTAATATCTTACATTTAGAATATTCATCATCGTAAAGGTACCATACAGTATGTTGTCTAAGAGGTCGGTCATCCTTATTGTCCTGTTGGCGAATTTATGTACTCATGGATACACTTGATACACTAATCACCCCTTTCTGGATTCAGGTGCATTAATGACTTTCGCTATTTCAGAATCGCGCTTTGCTATCGGTTGCTAATGGTATAGAGTACTTGAAAGTCCATCGCAATGCAGGCTGAAAGAGTGCGCACTTCAAGAAACGATAATCACTCCTGCCTATCTTTCAATATCTATACCATTCAAATCATTTCCCTATTAAGCAAGGTATTCGATCAACTTCAGCAAGGTACATGGCAAGAAAGGAACAGTGTGAACACTTCTGATGGTATGTTTCATTTATTTAGTTTTTTACAACATATACATATCTCTCCTTCCCCGAATATTAGCAGGTTTATAATTAGCGACGATGCATGACCGCCGCGCTCTTAATACAGAATTTGCCCTTGAACAATGTTCCAGAAAAGTGGAAAGGGACATTGATTTTATATGAACGAGAATTTGCAGAAATGAAAAGAAGGACGAGAATAAAGATAGGTAACTGAAAATAATCGGAAATTTTGGTGATTTACTTAAAAATATTAAAGATCGAGAAATAATGATAAACATTTATTTATATTCATATTCATTAATATATAACCGTACTACTAATAATACTTTGCAACTAATCCTTATTTAGCTTAGTAACTAACTAATCTTATTTTCTATTTGCTTACTTACAACTTTACTTATTTTTGCTTATGTTCCAATATTTTTTACCGAATTTTAAGACTTAACTTCTCTGACTGTGACATCTTGATTTTGATATGCTTCTGCAATTGATAATAATTGGTTTCATGATTTGATACTTTTAATATTTTACAAATATCTATTAAAGATTTTAAAAGAAGGCGATATTTAAATTTGATTGATCTTAATAATAATAGCAATAATCTTATAACAGTATTAATATGCATTAAATATCACAATATTGTTTACAATTTCAAAATTCTTTTTAGACATATCAGTAGACATCAATTGAATGCATACAAAGACAGGATCTTCATTCACATAGTTTTTTCTTTATTCGAGGAAAATGAATAACTGACCATAAGAATTACGAACCTCTATCATATATTTAAAAGAGAGTATTCAAGAAGATATTATTGTAGTCAAAGAAGAGATCAAGTTTTAAAATATGAAAAATTCTGTCTTCTAGTTATGGAAGTGAGGATTTTCTAGTTTATCTAGACAAAATAGTGAACGGTTTAGTATACATTAATTTTAAAAGCTCATTATTCATAGTATACTAAAATGCAGAAAATTTTTATTGAAATTTTCACTAGTTTTCGCTTTCTGATTTATAATTCATTATTATTAAAATTATGAAGACAAGAAATAATTTTTTACTGAAATTCAATATTAGACAAAACTACTCGTATGGATTGAAAATTCAACTACACACACAGATTAAGATATTAAACTCGTGTATTTTTTTAAAAAATGACGAGTGAAGCGTGAAAAATTTCTACCTTTATCACCCTAAGAATAATTATTTCTTAGGGTGATGAAGGTGACCCTTAATAATTTCTGCCTCAAGTAAAAATCGATTACAAAATGCAATGCAATATAATAGAGCTTAGATAATAATAAAAAAAAATAAAAGACTAAAAAACACAAAAGAAACACCACTTCGAAAAGAAATAACTTTTTTACATATAAATATTCATGTGGTACAATAACATTTTTGATTTTTCTTTGAAATTTCTACACATTTCTTTTCTTAAGGGTGGAGATATTTTCTTTTTTCCGTGGAGAAAAGAATATATCTTAGAATATCAAATTATATTTTTGAAATTGGCTGACTCTGTTTAGAATAACATTTATTCAGTCAAAGAGTGGATTAAATTAGATTCCTTTTAATAAGAGATTGCAAAATGTGATTTTCATTGGTAATTTGTCTATTTTTATAGATTTTATAATGACATTAAGATTTGAGATTTTTCAAAATTAATAAATTTAGCTGCTTTGTTTTCTTTGATAAAATTTCAATTTTGACAAAATAATTATTGTATATATCAGGGGTGGCGAACCTTTATGGATCAACTTGCCATTTTTTCTAAAGAAATGTCTAATGAGGTACAGAAGTGCCGTCAAATAATTTTGACTCGTGATTATTGTTATAATAATAAAAACTAAATACTAACAACACAAAACTCTTTATTTACTTCGAAAAAATACATTTTGCAGTGTATAGAAGTAAAGGTTTTAGTTAAAGAAGTTATTCAAAGTCACGTTAGTGTGACTTCTGTGCTTGCAGATTAGATGACAAATAACCTGTATTAGGATTGTAAGATGTTACTTTTAGCAGAATACATGTTGAATTGGTGTCATCTTCCAAACGGTTTCTAAGAGAGTGTTTAATGCTATTTACCTCTGATAATAATGACACGCAGGCATAGGTGGAAGAAAATATGGTTAAAATAGTAATACCCAGCTTCTGAAAACTGTTAAATGAGTCTGGATCCGAATTCCATGTTTCCAAAATTTCTTTACTGGCATTTTTACTTATATTGCTTGTTAATCTTTTTGTTTCAATCAATTCCAACTTTTTCCTTGTTTTAATCAATCAGTTGCATTTCAAATTCTTTAATTTCCAACTAATAGAATTGGGACTAATTCAATTTATTAAAAGAAATCACATCAGGGTACATAATAAACTTGTATATATATATATATATATATATATATATATATATATATATATATATATATATATATATATATATATATATATATATATATATAAATTTAGGAACTACTTGTAGTTTTGTAGTTTCTTGTAATAATATCGTTCCTGAAAATATGCAGTTTAGTTCCCAAAACGCGAATGAGATCCATCATGACGACAATTGTTTTATTTGTGCCTTAAAGCTTTACTTTCAATTCATTGAAATGTTGGCATGTGTCTGTAAAAACAGCAATTTTGAGATCCGCATAACATCCAATAACTGTGGCTATTGTTCAATTCTCCACCTCATTTTGCAGAAACAGTCTGATTTCTTCCAAGCAGTCAACAAATCTTTGAAGTAAGTTCCCGCTGTTCAATCGGCGAACATTATCATACATTAGTAAGCCATTATACACCGAGTTGACTTCATCCACAAAGCCTCAATTAAAGACTTTTCGTTTACTTCAAGCCTATTCCATTATTATTACTTTCGCTTATTTAAAGCCTACGGCGATATGAGGTTGACTATTTTTGTGACTAACGGCATTACATTAACAAGAAATTTTAAACCACTCTTAGAACACAAGGCTTGTTGGTGAATTATGCAGTGGAATTCAAGAATCGAATGCCCTACGTCTGTTTGAAATAAACTAATGAAAACAACTTTTTTTGCCCACCATATTTGAAGCACCATCAGTTACTGAAATAATTCTTTTTAAATCAATTTCTTTCTCATCGAGCGAATTTTTAACAGCCGAACAAATATATGTGTTTTTTAAAAAAATGGAATGAGAAATTTTAAATGGAATGGGAGCACTCGCTTTTGTTCGTAATACTTTAAAGTAAACTTTGCCATTTTGAACTAAAATGAAAACCGTTTTGATCGGTGGAGTGCCCAAAATAATGTGTCGCGTTCCACTGGTTCATCATTCCTGGCATACATGCTGTAATGAATGGTTTACTTTTTTTTTATAAAAAAAATGTCATTAAAATATATAAAATTTTATTTATATTTTATACGTCCAGTGAAAAATCTTTGAAAATAAAGGAATTTTAAAAGTTTTATGATCTATATATTCTTATTATTAATATCATAAAAAATTATAATAGTGTACCTCAAGTTTACTTGTATAAGCGTTTAGACTATGCAAAAACATACAAATGAAATTTAGAAATCCACGATTCAAACATCAATGGAAAATGGTAGATAAAAAAGCAGAAATGAGAGAGTACATTAATTAAAGGGAAGCATTTATTCTACATAGTCTCTCTGATTATTAATATTCGATTAATACCTTTGAGAGTCAACACAAAATGTGCTCTAACTGAGTTGGGTTTGGAATTTCCAAACACAAAAAAACAGAATATATTTACATCACGCTTTGTTAAGATAATATAAGGAACAGTGTTTTAAACGATCTGCTATTAAAGATAAAGCGTTCTTGAAAAGATACAACATTTGCTATTAACCAGTTTTAAATGTACTGATAATGTAAGAAAGAAAATGTTTTCTTGTTGAAAAAAAAAAAGACTTGCCAAAGAAGCGCAGAAAATTTTTACTTCCCAGATTTTCGGTCTGTTTGAATTTGATTCAACCTTGAAACAGAAACGAAAATAAATATCCCTTGAATTTAGTGCAGGAAATTCGGACTGAATCCTTAGTTTGACGGAAGTGAGTTTCTTCACGACAAACATGTGCTTTAGGCACTGATAAATGCAACTATTATTACGAAATGTTACCTTTACAGTCAAAATGGTTTTTTTTTATTTAAATAGTCTTCAAGAGAATGATAAAACAGTGCTGCATAGAGTGAATAATAAATGATATGTCTTAATAAAATAATTAAGAAATAAGATTCTAGATAATGCGTAGCTTCTGGAAATGTGGAATGAAAACATTTCAGAAAAAGAAAGGAGAAAGTGAGAGAATGTCAGACAAGGTTATGGAGAAAAATAATTTATATCTTCATACTCTCTCCATTTATAGCCGTTAATAGAACCTTAAAGAAAACACATGAACAATAATTTTTGAATGATTAACTGCAACTTTCACCTTCGCTTCCATCTTTTTTTTAAAGGCTTTTCATCAAAGCATTCTTTTAATTTTTTTTTTTTTTTTTTTTTTTTTACGAATTCTTACTGGGAAATATAGTTTCAGTCTTAGTAAAAATTAATTTATGCCATGTTCTAGAAAACAGAGATAGATCAAACGAATTATGAAAAAATCTTTTAAATTCCAAAATTTGACAAATTTCGAATGATGAAAGATTGATTACTTTGTGGTAAATGACGGGATAGGGAATTTATTTACATATCTAATTTATATTTCAATGACATATATCGAAATACGGGATTTATATAGATCATGTAAAAGTATTAAACAAGATATTGATTTGAACTATAAGAACATTTAAAGCACACTTTTATTAATAAAATAAAATGAAGATTTTTACTTTTATTATTTATAATTTATAAATCGTAAATATGCATATTATATAATTCTAAGAATTTTTTTAATTCAGTTAAACGTAGTTTCTCTCATATGGAATTAGAATTCATCGAATTAATCGATTAGCATATATTTTTTAAAATTTAAATTGCGTACGGTTTTCATGAAGATTAAGGAAGTATAGACAGTTTAAATCCCCTAGTACATTAAGAAGAGAACCCAAAATCAATTACTAAAATACATCTTTCAAAGTAAAAATTTTTTTAGTTTCAAAAACGTATGTAATAACTATGTTAAAGTGTAAAGCATTTTTAACTTTTATTTTAGGTTTTGATTAAATACAATAATAAAAATGTAGCTAAAGCAATAATAAGGTAAGACAAAATATGATTGACGGCATACAACTTAAAGGTATAACTAAAAGCACAATAAATAACGTTTTATGTTTGTCAAAAGCTCCAGTTGACGATTATCAGCTGACAGAAATATAAAAAAGAAAAATGAAAAATGAAAGTTCAAATGAATTGGGGAAACCTTATGCTTACCCTTCTATACATTGTATTTATTCTACATGTATTTTTTACTACTCTTAAAAACTTCAAATACTTTACAGAACTCATCTTAGGGATTAAGTTCGCTTTTTTATGTCTAAAACTAGTTTTTCAACAAAACTCTTCAAAAGTATTCAGAAATAAAAGATAGGAATCCGATCTTTAGTATACCTCAGCAAGTAATCTTTGCAGTGCAAGCTTTGGAGCTGAACTGGCTTAACGATACTTTAAAGATTTAAAGAACAGGACAACATTTCAAAATGCTGAATCAATGTTCTGTTGCTTCAAAGCTTTGCAATGATTATGAAAGAGTGCAGAAAAAAATTATTCCAAATACTATATTAAAAGGAAGAAAATTGTAAAAATTTGCTCAATCTCTTAATTGAAGGAAATAAATTTGTTGAATGATGAAAAAATATTTTTAAAAACTGCAGAATAAGAATATAAGAAAAACCCTTGTAAATATAAAAGAAATGTCAATAATCATTCAACCAACGACACATGTCACACTAATAAATGTGTATTTCCAATACAATCCGACTGTTATAGTTGTATTAAAAATTAATTTTTAAAAACGATTTATTAAAAATCCACTTATGAAACAAACTTCTATTGATTGCTTTTCTTAACGTTGGAATAATATATGTTGTTCTTTTATATTTTGAACTATCATAATGTTTTTAAAATGTAAGGCTAAATTATATTTAAATTTGTTTTCGCATGGGTTGGTAAAATTTTCATAAATAATGCCTGTACATAAAGTTTATAGGCTAGTGTCTAGGCCTTTCGTAATGCTCATGTTTTAAGCCATCAAATATTATGAAATAATTGTATTTTAAAGAGCGTGACAACAAGACATCTTACAAGAGCATTTATAAAGCCTCATTAACCGTGAGCTGATACTTAATTCTTAAGTCATGAAGGAGAAACTTTTTGTAGGAAAAATATTTGAAATAAATAATGTCATTGCGGTCAAACAGTTTTTGATATTAGTACAGCAAAGTGATTATATAAGAGACTTTTTCAGTAATTTTTTTCGATGTAAATAGCTTGTTAAATTAAATATTTGTGCCATTATACTGATTTGAATGATACATAGATTTGTAAATCTTTTTTTGGTGTCATCATGGCTACACACTTCTTAAATTTACAAATTACCTTCAACAAAATCTTCTTCTGGGAAATAACACATGGGATGAGTTGGAAATGAATTGATTGCATAAATACAGGTTTTTGACATTTTAATTGGTATTTTGACGCATACCATTTCTTTAAAGAAGTCAGGCTTCACACTTCTTCATCGTCAAAAAGCCCTCAAATTTCTTATCAACACAAGCAATCTGATGATTGAAATTTTTTTGAAATTATACTTATTTTCTTCGACCATAGGGAAATTCTCAATAGCTGTGTTTATTATTTAGGCATAAGCCCTAATTTGACTGATTAATTGAAAGCCAGGTAAGATTATTTGGTCCCTTCATATCCTTTGCAAGAAATTCAGTGTATTCCAACGTTTACAGTTGGAAGATATTTTTAAAGCTCCAGGATATTTTGCATGTAATAATAGAATTATTTCTTACGGTATTTCGATCAGCCTTTTCTAAGATATTTTTAAAGTTCCAGAGCCTTTTGTATGCGATAATTGAATTATTTCTTTAAGCTATTTAAATCAGTAATTTTATTGCTAAATGAATCGGTAATCCAAATTTTTATTTTATTTATTGATCCTGATATTAAATAGATAAGATATTTCGTAAAATAAATTTTCGATACTTTGGCTTATGAAGAAGAAAGTCCACATATTTGTGACTAACTCTAAAGAGTAATGAAAATTTTAAGCATTAAAATTAGGCAATACTATCAGTATGCAAATCGAAATTACGTATTGATGCATTGTTAAGATTAAAAACAATGACGTCAACAACGTAAAGTCAACGAATTGAATATATTTTATATATCATATTTACATTTTCTATAAATCTATTACACTAACAACATTGCATAAATTGTAAGAATTTTTCAAGTTAATAAAAAATGTTCGTTATGAATATGCTGGATATTTTTATGTTTTGAATATTTAAATACATCGAAAAAATGTTAATGTCTAACTTGTTCTCATCCTTTGTTTAAAATATTTTGATTTTGTGGACTTTTCAAAAAAAATATAGCTGATATATCATTTAATTAATACTATTACAGAAAATTAATTAAGGAAAAGGCTAAAAGATTTACAAATCAAATTTCACAAGCAATTATTAATATTTTTTATTTGGGATATAAATATCAGTAAACATCAAATCAAAGTGAAAAGGAGATTTTATTTCACGGTGTTTGTTTCAATACAGGACTGAAAAAACAATTCAGTCTTCAAAAGTCATTCCAACTGTCTATTTTCATATCAATAATTTAATCCCATAAAAATTATTTACTTAAACTATGTTCGGTAGACGCCATAAGCATTTTTCTTTCTTTAAATATAATTGAATAGCTTAAGTAAATTCTTCCTCATTGAGTTTGAATTGTGGGAATAGCAATGTTTTTGATACAGTCTTTGTTTAAAAGGAAAGTCTGTAAATCTGAAAATATATTATTTTTTTAAATAAAAGAAACATTATAGACAGAAAGGGAGCGAAATTTTTACTCACTTCAGAAATATATTGTTACAAAATTTTTCTTCTACAGCAAATACCGCTAATCAATTGTAATAGCGCAGCACATTTAATTGCTATAGTTCAGCAGCTTTCTTGCTGTCTAATTCTCCAGTTTTTCTACGTGTCGGCGACTCCGACTACTCTCACACACCATTTCTGACGATCCACACAACTTCTTCGCAGCTTCAGAGTGCTCGTCTTTTATAGTTCCGGGAGGCGGGGCTAGAATCTTCAGAGCAATCACGGCGTACCTGGGTGTATCTCGGTTATTACTGGATGGATCGTGAAAGTTCTCGAACTTTCCAGTATGATCCATTTAGTCGCCAAACTCGCCAAATTCATCGCCAAGTCGCCAAACGGTCGCCAAGCTCTCAGGTCATTGACGAGGCAGCTGCTCAGAACAGATCTTACAACGGTCTTTCTCACGATGACACTATTCATGACTGGTAGCAAAATTACAGATTTGTAACAATATGTAAAAAAATACAAAATGTACTGCAAACTTTCGTTATTTCTTTGTACTGGTATTGTTTCACACACAGGTCAACTTGGTATCTTTCTATTTTAGCACTCATCAGGTTTGTATGTGATATTGCTGGAAACATTAAATAAATCCTCTAAAGTAGAAAAATCATATTCTGGAATAAAGTGAAATTTTAATATCTTGCAGTATACTGAAATATGGCCAACAGATAGTTTTTAAGGATTTACCGAAAGCATTATTGCAAGAATTATTTTCTAAGTTAAAATATAATAGAGTTTAATTCGTTGGCAGTGCAGTCACTTGGCTCGATGGTGCATATGATATCGATTATAATTTAATTTAGAAAATAATTCTTGCAATAATGCTTTCTATATCTGAAACATTAGAAAATAACCGTTATAAAATATCCATTATCCACGATTATAAAACATCCTATAGCAGTTCAGATTACTTCCCTTTTAGGAGGTATGACTCTTCCCTGGGGCTTAAAAATAACTGTTAATTTTCCATTTAAATGAAAATTCAATTAATTATTCGGTTCATATCTACTATATTGTAGATGATCCTTTCAGTAAAATGTATGTTAAAATATAATATATATGTATGTTAATATATATGTATGTTTATATATATGTATAATGTATATATGTATGTTTATATATATGTATAATGTATATATGTATATGTATATATGTATATGTATCATGTTAAATATATATGTATATGTATCATGTTAAATATATATGTATGTTTATATATATGTATAATGTATATATGTATATGTATCATGCTAAATATATATGTATGTTAAAATATAAAATCAAAGAATATATACAGAAGAAGAAACGAAACATAGAGATTTAATTCGATAGACTAAATGTTGGAATATGACATTCTATATTGCATTTATAGCTGCCGGTCTTACAGATAAACAGGATGGATAAATATGATATGAAGTTATTCTTTTAGTTTATTTCTTTTTGTTGGGTAATATAAAAATACTCGTATTTTTCATTTTTAGCTTGTCTAGTTTCCATTTTTTGTTAATAAAGCTTTTCTTTGAAATTAATTTAATTTTTTATTCTGAGTTTTTTTTGTATTTAAAATAAATTATTAAAATATAAAATCAATTAAACAAAATACACGAGTTCTTGCTTCATCATGCATGAATTATTATTGTAAAATGTTATCCTAACAAAAAAGAATCTAAAAAATACTCATACTTTAAAGGCTTCCTGATATTTTACAGACATTTTATGCAAGAAAGGGACTAAAAATGCAATGTGCATCTTCAAGAATGAGAAGAACATGCCCTTAAAACTATCGAGGTGGGCACTAGGCAATTTACCAAATGCCCTCATAAACATTATGTTGTAGTCTTCATAGAAATTTTCTTTCTATGATGAACATTATGTCGCAAAACTGGGAAAAAGGATATTTTGCAAAAATATTCCAATTTGGATATGTTCTTTACGAAAAGTTATAACATAAAACGGTAAGACTTTTAGCAAAAATAACAAACTTTTAACAGCAACAAATGGTTTTTTTTTGCGAATCATTCTTTAAGTGAAAAGTGTTTTACAACAGGAAAGAAGAATTTATTGTTTAATACTACTTCAATCATCCCACAGGATATACTTTATAAAAAATAAAGGATGGATATTATTTTAAGGGAGCAATACATCTTAAAATGTTGTGTGGAAATAAAAAAAAATAGCGTCGATTTTCCTTGCTTATTTTTATACATCCATTAGTTAGTAAAATATGTAAATAACTTTTAAAAAAGGAAAACGTATTTTCATTGGAATTAAAAAACACAAAATTATTTGTGTGTGTACTAAAATTCGTATCTATACTAAACGAAAACAGTTTGATTCACTCATTCAAAAAATTTTGAAAGCAAATGCAAAAATTCCAAATTAAACTTTTCTAAAAGTCGAAAAGTAATGAAAAATAAAAATTATATAATCTATGTTATAATATTATTTATTTTTTTCAAAGATGTTCTGTCGTGGAAAAAAAATCATTTAATACTGCTTGTTGATCTCATTTTTTTACGCAGTTTATATTATTATAAAATTAATTCAAAATTCCACATTTATTATGATTTTTGATAATATCATCTAAATGATATAGTTTCAATCATATTGTTATAAAAGTACATGTTAAAAAATGAAGCATTTTGAAGTGAAATGAAAAATGCTATGTAAATTAAAAAACATAGAAAATTCTTTTTAGCACTCTAATAGATCATCGAAGCAGTAGACTAAATAAATAAATTTATTTCTCTCGTACTAAAATATAGCTTAATATATAAGTTTAAAGAAGATAGCTGATAAGTGTGTTAAGCTAATATGTTACAGAAAGTACTATAACTACATCGTATAAGAATTGTTATTTTGAATTAATTTAAAGAATAATCATATTAAATCTGTAGAAAGGCGATCTAAATATTATTTAGTACAAATTACTTAACAACATGTTCTTTTTATTTTCATCTACAATTAAAAAGTAAATTCAAGGAAATACCAATATTCCTTATTATAAATGTTATTCATTGTAATAAGTTGGTAGACATTTGTTATTGTTACAAAGTAATATTCTGTAAATACATTAGTAGACTCACAATTTTACTATAATCGACGATTTCTTAAAGATAAAGTTTGTTTGTATTTTGAAGCAAAGTAGATGATAAAGAATGACGGTGTAAATAAATTGCCCATTAAAAAATGTGTGCTTTTATACCCCTTAATAAATGACAAAATCTTGCTATAGCAGATGGTAGTGCTTGCATCTTGACATCTGTTCATTCAATTCTCTAATCTAAAATTTTTAAACAGTACCACTATCTTATACATTGATATTAAAATAAACTCAAGGATCCTTCAAAATGCTTGTAGAAAGGAATAAAATCTATACTATCTTAAAGCAAACTAATGAAAAAACTTCTAAATCACTAATTGAGAATCTTCTCTAACAAGAGAAGTAATCATTTTTCCTATCTTTAATACCCTTCCCCCCAATAAAAGGAATACATAACTTAGAAACTGATTGTTCAACTAATTAATTTTGTTGTTTTATATCTTTTATTTCGCTTCATTTATTTAGTTTAGTGCTTATGTAATGCCTAGGTAAAACTGAATTAAGGTAATTTATAAATTAAACCTAGAAATAAAAATAGATTATTTTCTGTAGAAATTGGATTTTTGTACGTGAAAGAAAAAGAGCTGTCAAAAGTATTTATTCATAAGGTTTAATATTTAGTTGAAAATAATAAATCATTTCATCGTCATGACTTCACCCACACTAATTGAATTCTATTTATTATTAAAGATGCAATCAGAGAAATGGTTTTTCTGTTAAATATTTCTGTAATACATAGAGGTCCCGCTAATTCTCACTTGCTGTCAATAAATGAACAAACTTATTGAGTCAAAAATTGGTAACGGGATTAAAGTCAGCCAAATATCCGAGTAAGAAAAATATAACATTGACTGTTGCTAATATCCTTCGAAATGGTAAAAATTTAACCTTTTCTCAATTTTATCACTAACAGATGAATTGAATGTGTTACCATTCAATTCATTTGTTAGTGTGTGTTCATCTTTAGTGCTATTTCTTTGCATCTTTAGTGCTAGTTTAGTACTAGTTAGTGTTAGTTCATCTTTAGTGAATGTGTTAACATGTGTTAACACAGATCAGAAACATTGTCTGTTATTTGTGAATTAATTATTTGTACAAATTATTTTGTCGGATGATTTAGGGCACGATTCCTGAGGAAACAAATGTACATTGCGTATCAGATACCGAAAATACAAAAGTATAATGTTAGTGATGTTACACAAAATGCTTTAGTGCCGTCAGCAGAAATGGTAATGGTTTTTTTTATCAGCCGAATAAAAGCTAAGTTTAGTTGCAAAACGCATTTAAAGTGGAATGCTTTTTTTCCCAAAGATATTTAAGGATACAGGAAAGAGAACTGTGGAATGATAGAACCTTTTTTTTATTTAAAAAGTCTAGTGTATGCAAACAGCTGTCAGATTTAAGCGAAAGAGAATTCTAATGTTATCCAATAAGTTCTATGGCCAATAAGTTTTTATTATTATTACAGGTCTGCAATAGCAAGACTGCTTCTAAAATACAGGGTTTTTTTTTGCAAAATCGTGCACCACCAAACATTACCCGTGGATTTTAAACTTTCTTAAAAGTCTATTTTACAGAAGACATTATAATGAGACGTTATTTTTTAATAGCACTTACACCACGATTATCTGCTCCTATTTTTGAAATTTTTGGCTGTGAAATATTCTGTTTCTAAAGATAAGAGACCAGTGATCTCTAATATGAATCAAAAGATTAAGGTATTTTAATCTTATATTATTTGTTTTACGTTTGAAAACTGATGAAATGTGACGATCTGTAACGTTTTTTATATTTAATTTGTGAAATTGTGCATTACAATACTATATAAATCAGTTGGGAATAAATTAGGTTTGAGATATAACATGATTAATTACTTTTATTTATACTATAAATTAAATAGATTCGAGCTGTAGTAAATTGATTTAGGATCATATCCATCAGCTTTAAATGTCAACTTTATTTTAACTATGGAATTTTCAATTTATTGCATCTCAAGTATAATAAGTATGTGAATTTGATTATTTAAACTATAAGTTGAAATAAAATTATATACTTCAACTTTCTATACTGATAACTGGTATTCAGAATATTATTTTCTATGTTTCACCATGTAATTCACCATGTCAATAATACAAGTTTTTAAGAAAGTGAAAATATATTTCATTCCATTTTCCCTGAATAATATGATCGTTTCTAAAAGTATTCAAACTTATAAATTCATATTTTTGCATTCGACGTGATGGTCAGTATTAGGAGATAAATTTTTATCAAATGCACAGGTACAAACGCTTCTTGAATGATTATTTTAACTAATGGTTTTTTTTATTACCTCGCATAAAAAATAGAGAAAGAATTGTAATGTCAACAAATTCGAACTCGAGATTTTAACGAATCTTAACGTTTTAGACCCCCCTTTGAAAAAAAACATTCTTGGATAGTATCTGTCTGTGTGTGACAAACATAACTTAAGCACATTTTGAGCTATATGGATGAAATCTCGCATACGGTATATATATCGAACTTATTTTAATCAAATTGTGAGCAAACTCCACCCAGAAAAAAATCTCTTTGTCCGGCAGTTCGAATATAAGTTAATAATTAAAATTACTGAATTAAGAGAGATAAATAGATAGAATTCAACAGAGATATTTAAACCTCAATAATGTAGACATCTGTCAAATTTTGAGCCAATCCAACAAGGAATTGATCATCTATCGGTATGAACTTTCAGAAATATGTAAACACGATAACTCAAAAAAGGAATGGCTTTAATAAATTGAATTTATATATAATTTTTTTACCTTCGAATATAGTATTTGTGTCAAATTTTTATTTCAATCGGTTGGAAAAAACCCGTCTAAAACGAAAATTTGATTTTTTAAATATTATTAATCGCATGTCAGGAATTAAGTGTCAAAGGTCGCCAAAGACCATATGATAGATTCAGTAAAAATGCTGAAATCACGCCTAATATTTTGTAACTATAATACTCCTATTCCTTCTAAAGCATTCTCAGGGACAACACATTTATTAGAGAATGCGCAAGAAAGTTTGAGGCAGATAACTCCCGCTAGTTTCTGAATAAGCACTGATTTATTTTCGTTTTAATCGTGAGAAAACTTTGCTTTTATTATGATGTCTAAGAATCTGGGAAACACTATATTCTTAACCTTCAGAATCAGACTTCAATTATTTTTTTATTTATATATATACTTAGAAACCATCAGGGAAAATCATTTTGCTTCATTTATTGATTCAGCATCTATTTGCATGCATTAAAAAGCAATTTTATAAACTCAGTACACAAGTAAATAATATTCGAAAGTCCCAGACAGACATTAAAGATGGAAGAATATATTATTTCCTGCCTAGCCTACCTTTTCATTGTGTACATCAATACAGGATCCTTATCGAATCTACACCAAAGTATATAAACTGATATTGAAACTTCCACATGTTTACATTGATATTATCACAAAAAATATGGTTTGGAAACCATTTTGAATGCCTGTTCTAAAATATTCGCAATACATTATATTGAATTCGATTCACCTCAAATAGAAGATCAGGAACGACTATATATATATACATATATATATCAGTCTTGCTTAGTTATTCTAAATGAAATGTGGATTTTCAATGAATAAATTCCTTCCTAAATTAAATATTGAAGTTTCCAGTCTAACACTTTTGAGCCACAGATATTCTATAAATATTCAGTTAATATAACTGAATCCTCTAAACGGAAATGGAGATTTTAAATTTCATTTGAAACATTAAATTCTGTTTAAAGTCTGTAATCTGTAAAATCTGTTTAAAATCTGTAAAGCTTTTTGAATTTAGTTCCCATTCTATTAGCGAAGCCCAGGATGCCAAGTACTTGCTATTAGTGTAAACTAAACTGACACCTCAAGTAAGTTTACTCATTACTAGTTAGTTAATAGTTAGCAAATAGTTTTATAGTTAGCAAACCCTAATTAAAATTGGTACTCTGTTACTTATATCTAAAGCAAAGCTTCCTTTACTTCATTCTGAACATTCTTACTTCATTCTGATATCTTAACCGTATTCTTTTCTATCTTAATTGTCTGTACTTTTGGTTATACATATTTTTATTTTGTCTTTTTCTTTATGAATACTCACTCTTTCTTAACTTTAAATATTTAATTTGTATCTTTTGATCACTTTCCTTTTTAAATCTATCTTTGAATTACAACTCAATAACTTTTATGGAACTTTCACTTTGGTTAGGCTTATTCGCCTCACACAACATATGTACATTCTACTTATTGCATCCTTAAGCATATGAGAAATTATGACATTTTGTTTGATACATTTTTTTATAGTTTATATATGACGATGATGTAACCCGAAAGATAATGCAAATAAGATAATTTTCCAACGAAGAGTAGCATGCTTTGCTTGAAAAATGATCTTAATTTGAAACCGATGTTAGAATACTTTGGGAAATAATTGAAAATGATTCTATATTTACTAACTTATTAAATATTTCAACTATCAAAAATATTTTTGTTCAGAAATTGTTCATTAAAAAAGGGAGACATTTCACTTAATACGGATTGAAAATTTCAGGTTGAAATATCTCAGATATTCTGACCTGCAACGAACTCAGCCATTTCGCTCTGATACAATAAATTCCTGCATTGTAGTAGTCATATTCTGAAAGAAGTCTTGGCTTGATATCCACTCTAATATCCTTATTATAAGAATCTGCATGAGAAAAATATACGGATATTTACACTTTTATCTGGTTATATTTTAAATTAAATAAAATCTTCCCTTATAAAATCTCAATCGAATGTAAAAATGCAAATAAATTTGTGTTTGAAAAATAGGAGAATAATTCATAACCCTCAATGCAATTCGTTAATCTTCTGCGGGGCACAGATGATGTATCGCGTTACTTGTTCAAATATTATGCTTCTCTTTGAATTTATTTTGTATTAGTATTAAAATATGTAACTATTTTCGTTGGTTTCAAGTTTGATTCAACACGTTTTCTTTTTTTAATTACATAGCAATATTCAAAAATTTAGAAACTACAATTCTGTATATTTTTCGTTTAATTCTTTGATTTATTGCAAGAAATATTTATATACTCATTTATATAACACAGAATGAATTAAGTAAGGCGAATGAATTCCCTTTAAATATTAGGAATTATAGTGTAAAATCGTCACGCATTGAGTGTTCATACTTCTTTACCTTATACCATTATGGCTTTTAAATATTTTCTTTAGGAAAAATATTTTCCAGAAATCTTAGAGATGGTTCAGCACTAATTCAGAAATAAATTCGAATTCTAAAGTTTTATTACATTGATGAAAAATATATTTCTGGATGCTTATTTATAAAAACTCAAGGTAAAAATTTTTACATAAAACAAAATGTACCCTAAGAAATTTCCGTTTTTTAAAAAGCACTAGCATGTCAGAAATGCAATTTATTATGTAAAAACGTAATAAATATATCTAATAATCCAAGCCAAAATAAAAAAAAAGAATAATTATCGAATAACCAAATTCGTAAAATAAAACTGAATAACTAAATTTATATACTTTTTTACTATGCTACTATCCTTGTTTGCCAAGCGTATCTCGGGGCAATCTATCGTAAGTTGAAAAGCAATCCTAAAAAATCGTCGGGTGCCTAAAGAGTGCTTTGTCCAAATACAAGTGACATCAATAGCTTAATATTGAATGAATTAGAACAGAAAAACAGATATAAAGAATTTTACTGAAAGAAAGGCAGAAAATAACTGAAATTTTTATTTATTATTAAAATGCGCATTCCAATAATCATTCTTGATATATTTATATGAAATGATGTAAATCAATAACTTTTGATGTGTATAAAATAAACATCAAAAAGTGAAAGATTTGATTGATAAACTGATAGTATCTCTCAATTTACTTATTCTTAATTAGGAATTATGAAAGGACAATATCTTTTTGCTAGTTAGTTTGTCAGCCTACAAGAAATAAGTAACTACGTACTGAAAGTAGAAAAATACTTAGTAAACATTTAAAAAAAATCAATTCTATGTATTACCTGTATCAAATAAGATTATTGAGTTCCTTTCTTCAGTAGCGCTCATCTTTTTCTACACTAGTAATAAAGCAAGATGCAGGTGCTTAAATCATGAGTGTAGGTGTTTTTCGGACAAGGCCATTAGACCCAGCGTTAATCAACTTTGTATAATTATTGATGGGTTGAACTGTGCGATTTGGGTCAATATGTTTTTGAACTTGTAACTTTGAATTGCAATTTTAATTAATCAAGGCAGATTCTGACTTTTTTTTGCAATAATTTCCGAAAATATTATAGCGCCATTTTTTTAGCTTCTAAAAGTTTTTTTTAATTTTATACATATCTCATTAATGATATCAATTTATTTTTGTATAATTTAATTCTGAACTTTAATAATTGATTAAAAGTACGTTTTGGATAATTTTCCAGCAAAATATTTCATTGTGGAAGTGGAATTCAAATTGTTATTGCATCATAAGCTATATTATAGCGAAAATTTCTTCCGTTGTTTCTCTTTAATATCTACATAATTTACAGAAAGAAAAAAGTGTTAGATGATAACGACGCGAAAGTTAGAAAATAGATGAACCAGGCAGTTACATTTTGATAGGACGATGATCGCTTGGACTCTACTTTATTAGATAGTTTCATGCGTGTAAGAACGAATATAAGGCTATTAAAATAACGCAAATATTTGTCATAATTTCATACTTAAAAATATTTTCTTGGGTAAATCATGAATATCAAATTTGGTAGAAGAGATCTGATTTAAAAAATTGAATTGATGTTCTCTGTGAACCAGTTTAGCACAGAAGACGATTTGTGTATAATAAAAATATAAGAAAAACTGCATCATTTATCAAACTGCATCAAAATATCATTTGAAATAAATAGTTGTACCATATATAAGGGCATCTCCGAAATACAGGGTACTCTTTTAATGGACTGTGAGACTTAGGAGGGTTGTTAGTAAATATTAAGAGGAACACAATTTTTATCTGGATACAGCATTACAAACCAAACTGAAAATGTGAAAATTGCGAAAAATACATGCAAGTTTCAGTGGAACGGCAAAAAGTAAAAAAAAAAACTGCAAAAATGTTATATTTAGCTAATTAGAATAAGAGTTGTTGGAAGCAAGGGATCGTTGACGTCATCGCACATTCTACAACCATATAAAAATGATGCCCGGATATTCTAGAAAATATCATGTATGTATTTGTATTTGCCGTAGATACTACAATATACGCCATAAGATCATCCTTTGTGTATGTCTGTTCCAGTAGGATCATATAAAAATGTATAGGTAAATTTTAAATAGTTAAAATCTGTTTTAGCCTAATTTGTAATTATTATGTAGTTACAACTATATGTACTATGTAGAATCTTGGTTATTATTCGTTTCATACCCAAGAACAGCGGCAACGAATTAGGGATCTGTTTGGCTCGGGAAAAAAGAAACTTTAAAAAGGAATGACTAATTTTTTAAACTAAATGACAGAGAAAAGTTTTCGTTTACCTTTGTGGCAATTATAATTATGAAATTCAGCGCTCGCAATTATTAAAATTTCATTACTCATGATAGGAAAAATAATAATAATGACTATAAATTGCTTATGTATATTAATACCAGTTGTTTTATCTATTTCCAAATATTGATGTTCATCAGTTTAAAAATATTCTTTCTTCCCTTAAAGATTTTGGATTTTAATTTTGAAAGGAATATATGCCCTGAAAAAAAAGATAGCTAAACTTTTTTTTATTGGTATTCTCACAGATTTTGCAGAGCTTATTAAAATCTAAGAAAAATTCTTTTTTTAGACGAGTAAATATTTTATGGCAGGCTGTTTCCTAGGGAAAAAAATAACTTTTGAACTCCTAATCTTAGAACATAGCGATTACTTTTATGTCTTTTTTGAAAAAACTTTTATCATTCTAAAGTCCAATAATTTTATAAAAAAATTTGAAAGTTTGAAAGAAGTTTATTACTTTTTTTATATGCTTTGAGTTTTCTCTATATTATATTGGCGATTTTAAGAAATATAGTTTTAAGTCCCCTGAGTGCAGCAGATAAATAACAAATTGTATATAATATATTCTTTGAATACTGAATTAAATAAGTTAGTCAGTATTCAAAGGAGGTGAAGGAGTGAAGTAAAATAATAAATCATAAAAGTCATAATTCTTTTTTATATGAGTAAGCAAATAATTATTATATACAAAATAAAACATGTGCTAAGCAATTCAACTTTTTGGATCTAATCTTATGTACTACGAAATATAGCAATTAAATAAGAGTTCTCCTATGTTTTAAAAATTTGCGAGATGAATTGAAAACTCATTATTTCAATGAACATTCTCCACGGAGAAAATTTTTCGACCAAGTTTCCAGCAGATTTGAAAAGTTTTTATTTGCTATGTATACTCATTTTCTTTCATATGCTATCATAGTCACCTGCCCCTCCTTCCCAATTTCCAGAGATATTGCAAAATAAAATTGTGTTATAGAACGCAGCCTCGGCAACAGGGGCGATTTCATCAATCTCCAAATTTCGCCGTTTTGAATTATAGCTAACCAATCACAATCCTCCATCATTAGTGAGTAACTTATGTTCATATATTTCTTTTATCATACTATTATTACAATAAAATAAAGCGAATTAAAATAGACTGACATGAATTATCTTATGGCTATCTAATAAGATTAATACTATCCATCTTTGACAATGGTATTAATAAAAACATTTCGACGAATTTTAGCGAAATATAACATCGAAACAAAAGAACCTACTAATTTGAATTGCAACTGCATAACAATGATACAGCATTCTGATTAGTTAGACATGCTTATGAAGTGACGAAAATAATTGGAACGAAAATTGGCGAAATCTATCCAATTGTTATTGTTGGGATCCCTGTTTAAGATTTATTGCACATTGTTTTTTTTTAAAATTCAGGGGAGAAAAGGACAGACTAGAAAAGGGCACCAGTAACATATTTAGTAGCCGTGATATTTCATACGGAATCAAAATTGGCAATATTCATGTATTTGGATATTTTATTTAGTGATTGTGATTCGAATACTCTTTTAAAGGTTTCCCTATAGAGAAGGCACAAAAAAAATGCTTTTAAAATTTCTCTTGAAAGTGGACGGTGGTTGAGAGAAGTGGACCATTGATTTTATATACAATTCATAGAATCTTCATATGATCATTGGCGGCATTGTTTGATTCTGCCGATTTATTCGAAATTATGTTTATTAGAAAACATTTCCTCTGGCTAAAATGCAGAAGCACTATGATGAAACAAATTAGTACTTAGCTATTCTTGTATGCTTGCTATTGTACCTGATTTGCTTGTCATAGTTATATGATTTATTAATTATGCTCTTTTCAAAGGTAGTCTTTTGTAGTAATTTTTGTTACCCCAATAGAAGTAATCTAATCGACATGTATTTGATGATTGCAAAGAGCAATTAACAAAAATTATATTCTATGATATTATTTCCAAACGTATTAGTCAGGAAAGATGTGCCTAAAAAGCCTTGTTAATTGAAACTTTTTGTGATGCAATTTCATTCTGAACAAAGAATATAATAAGAATTCCATAAAAGTTTCATCAAAATGGATTTCGTTTAAAATTTGATAAAAATCTATAAACTTGATGTAATGACCATATACCAAATTCCAGGCTTCCATATCAAATTATATTTTGAGTTACCGTTCGTATTTTTGCAGTAGAGTATGATTTCAAAGATAGACAGACAAAGGGACAGACAGACATAATTCCATAATATATTTTTGGGAATGACATTTGAGACTGGTTGCTTGAAATGAGAATATTCGTCAAATTTTCAGCTCGACATTTTTAACGTTTAAAATACTTTCTCTTGAAATACTTCGCAAATGAAGAAGAGAAAAATGGCCCGATTACGCACCAAACACTCTAAGACAATTTCGATTATTGCCTATTTAGTCTTATGTTAGGAGTATATTCTAAAGACCAAAAGTGGCTAATGTTTGCTCTTTAAATTTTAATAAATAAAGAAATATCCATTAAAAAGTTTCTATTGGGTTTTTGATGTTAAAATATTCTTATATCTCAGCTTTAGTACATTGGATGAAATATATTCAATTTATATCGAATATTAAATTTTAAATATATCGGACGAGCAAAGGAAAATGAGACAGACCACGTAACGAGCAAGGCACAAAAGTCGGTAACTGTCGGTGGTCGGTTTATGTATATCAGCGATCACTGTTATGAATCATGAGGGAATATCGCGACCATTCACCACTTTTTTTATTTATTTATTTATTTTTTTTTTGTTAGATGTATTCAAAATGAGGGCGTTGAGTAGTATATACGCGCATATTACCAAGGAAGTTGAGCAAGAGGAACCATGTGTTGACATCGAAAAGAATGGCGAAGTGAAATTCATCTCCGAAAGTTTGCTGCATATGGCGAAGAACATATGTCGCGAATAACGCCGTTGAACAAAATGTCGACATTACTACAGGACTTTTAACAGTATCATGATAAAGAATGCCTTTACCTGTCACGTATTATCACTGGAGATGAAACATGTTGTCATCATTTTGAGTCAGAAAGCAAGCATCAGAGCCAGCAATGGAAGTATTTGGTTTACCTTTACCGAAAAATGACCAAATCCGTTCACGACAGCTCCGGGATTTCTGATGACCTTTTCTTTGATTGCGGGGGTCCAGTGCTAATTGATTTAATGGAACTTAGCTTCATAATTAACGCGCAATGGCCCGTGGGAACTCGTGAAAAAATTGAAGCTCGTCATCAAATCCAAGCAGTTATTAATTGCGACTCACGACATCATTCTTTGTCTACGTAGTCCATTTTAATTGTGTTTATTCTAAAGCAATTTTTCATTCCATTTCATATACTATGTAGTGAAATTTAATTTTTTATTAGATTAATTTACATTCACATATAAATCAAAAGGAATATGAACACAAATTTTGAGTGATGGAGTTGTGATGTGTTATGGAATATAAGAACTAAACATTATTATCTTCGCTCCCAATGGACGCATATGATTTAATTAGTAAACAGTAAATAATATGTTACAAAATTTTAATTTTTATTGCAATTTTTCATATGATATTCAAACTATCATTATTTTAAAAATCAATATAGTTAATAATGTCTTAGGGAGGTTCTTTTTTTATTCTTTTATTTTTAAAAAATGTTCAAATGACATAAAAGATACCGGATTTACAGGCTCTCTTAAATATATCAAGAAGACACACACAAAAAAAGAAGTCCATCTCAATCAAATTTAATAGTGTTGCAATTCTGGTGGGTTACTGGATTGAATGAATATTAACTAGGGCGGCATAAATAGAAATTTATTTATGTAATTATTTAGAAATGTTTACAGTTAATAAAGCAAAAATAAGAATCTTCAATAGACTGAAATAAAAGCATACAAATTTATTTACAGAGCACGGGAAAAGTTTAAGCTGCTCCTTAAAAATCTGCTCAGATTCTAGAGCAAGGTCAGTGGTCAAAACAGTTAAGGTGGTATGAAAGCACAACATCAACTTCTTTATCTGCGAGTAAGGCAAGGTTTTTATATATTCATAGGAAATTCCTGAATTTTTCAGAAATTATTAGGAATTTCACAAGAAAACAAGTCTGTCATCCAATCACCAAATATACTGCCATGCTTGCCATCAAATCGCCAAAAAATGTTGCAAAACCTTGGCGACAAAAATCCGCTAAAATTTCAAAATACTTGCAATTTACAGAATTCATATCATTATTTACTTAACCCACGTATATGCGTGGTATCCAGTGGGATTCAGCCTCCTATGATTATAAAATAGGAACACAGGCAACTACGTCAGTGATCCTATTATATGAACTATTAATTTCCTCTCTAGCAACAACTTAGTGTATTTCCTTTTTCTCCAATAATTAAATTCTGAATTCCAATTTTTCTTATATCTTTTATATAAGAAATAAGTTTCAAAGAATTTTAAATGATATAGGAATATTTAGACATTCTTCTCTTAGATTTTTTTTTCTTTGCCTCATCTGAAAATATTTTTTACTTCAGTTTATAATTATTATAAATGTAAATTTCATTATACTTGCTTGCAAGAAATATATTTTTTTTGGTAAAATAGTTTTAACTATTAAAAATTATGAAAACTTTTGTAATTAGATGCTAAGATTAAACTAAAAACTATTTCTTAACATTCAACTTAAACTTAACTTAGGTTAACTATTCAAATTAATCCATTATACATTCATAATGCAATTCTTTTCTTTTGCACTGATTTAAAAGTAATATCCAATCTTTTATAAACTCTATTTTCTTCATTTCTTGTCTGGATCTGTATATAAATTGGAAATCTTACTCTTATCCATACAGTTTATTTGACAAAACTTTTTTCATGTTTTTAATCACTGAAATCAATAAATTTTCTCTCGTCTATTTATTTACTAGTAATAGCATTCTTTATAAATGCATGTCGTCAATAGTGATACAATTTTTATATATTCAGAACTTAATAATCAGTTAATTATTTATTATTCATCAAATTTCGATTTTAGGCACCATCTAGGAATGAATCTAGAATAAATTATCAAAAATTTCATTAATAATTATAATAATGAATAGGGGAATATGTTAAAAGGTAGATAATATTTCTTTATTGATTTCAAAGCAAAAGAAAAAAAAACCACTATGGAATGAAAAAATATAACAAAAAATGAAATCACAATTAATTATAAAAAAAAAAAAAAACTTTGTTTCCGTTTTAAAAACTGAAATGTATCGCTAATGTAATTTTTCATTTTAACAATTTTTGAACAGTTCATCCATTTTGACATTTACTTTTCCACTTTTTTTCTGCTTACGTATTTATAGGATTTGAAAAAATATCAGTCACAACTTCTTAAAATACTAATGAAATTTGAATTTTCAATCTTTTTCCTAACACTGTATTAATAACTTGCAATATTGTTCTAATATTCTTCATCAGAATAATATTAAGTTGAATTTGTCGCATCTAACAATGAAATGTTTGCGTAATTGTATTGTAAAAGAAGTAAGGGTGATTCAAAATCTTATTCGAAACATCATAATATCATAATATTTTGGACTTAATAAACCTTTTATCATTGTTAAGAATTATTTTTTTTCCGAAAGAGGGCGCTGCGTTGGCACCCAAATAATCCCGATTGTGAGAAATGTATCATTCGAGTATGTGTGTGTGTATCTGTGATGACTAAAATAAAACCGTTAGCGGAAATGGTGTTTCCTGTTCTTCCTTCGGTAGTTGTTGGGGTGAGTTTTGGTTTGGTTTTCTTATAACTTAATTGCAAATACATTTTTTTGGTGTCAGAAATGGGATGTGTTGAGTGTGGTGTTTTTTCGATTGCTTGCATTTGAGTTTTGAGCTTGTCGTGGTATAATTTGTTGTTTTGGTTTGTGAATTTTAAGTGTGTTTTTTAGAGGTTACTGGTCAAATTTATATGGTGATATTTTGAGCGTCTTTTTATTGGATAGATTTTAGCGATTTTATTGATCATATTTTTGTGTAGTAAGTGCAGAAAATGTCATTTGGTAATTTGAGGAAGGACGAGTTGAGGTTAGTTGCGGAGGAGATTGGTTTAGATGTTACGGAGGACCTAAAATTAATTGATTTGAAAAAATTAATCGGAAAGAGCGAGGTATTTAAGAAAGAACCAGATTTTGTACAGGGCGTAATTGATAATATAATCGAGGATAAAAAATTAACGAAGGAAAAGGAAAATGAGATAAAAGAAAATGAGGTAAGGAAGTTGGAAATGCAACGGGTAAAATTGGCGCAATTAGAAAGACAGTTGGAGTTGCAAAATGGGTTGAATGGTTCAGGCCAAGGTAATTTGGATGCATCAAATCAAAGTGTTGAGAATTTGACTAAAAGTATCAAAAAGTTGACCATTCCCGTACCTACTAGAGCAGAGTCCTTTAATTTGTTCCTCCAGTCGTTGGAAAAAGCGTTTAAAACCAAAAACGTGCCAGGCGGTTTGGAAGCTGAGATCTTATTAAATATGTTAGGAGAAAGGATTTCAAATTCATTGGTTATGTAACTGAGGAAGACATTGCGAATTACGATAAACTTAAAGCTATCGTTTTGAAGGAATTTCAGCCCACCCCCCAGGAATGTTTGGATCAGTTTCGCAACTCGAAAAAATTTCCAACAGAGAATTATGCGCAATACTCATCGTGATTGAGTGCTAATTTCGAATATTACTGCAGCTTGAAAGCAGTTGAGGACTTTAAATCGTTTGTCAATTGATAGTTTCTGATAAACTATATAGTGAACTTGATCGCGAGTTAAGAACTCATGTGGCGGTAAAGCAGGGCGAGTCATGGTTTAGACCTCAGGTTTTAGGCAGGGAATGTGATATTTATTTGGCTTCAAAGGGTAAACAAAAAGTAGTCTACGTCTATACTCTGTTTCACCCTAACTTGGCAGTAGTGAATATTCTACGCATGCCGAATCGCAGTCGTTGTCAAGGGAACTGGGTTACTTTAAAATACAAAGTTACAAGAAATGTAGATCGCTAGGCGAAACTTTATCGCCCAAATTTTTCGCCAAATAATAAATATTTATTAACTTTATTAGATCGTCATTTTAAATCAGAATTAATTCTTACCTTATTTTCATTATTTTGTTCAATATTATTGAAACATAACTTTACTGATTTATTAAAATAATTTCATTTTAAGTTTATACTTATTTATACGCGATTGAATGACTATTAAAATCCCACATAAGTGAAAGCAATGCATAAGTGAGAGTGGCTAAAGTTTTTATTTCTTGACAGAATATTCAATATCAAGAAGTTGATTTTTCAGAGATTGAAGTTTAGAACTGTTAAACAAAATATAATAATGGTTTTGAGTAATAAGCCTTGCATTAATAACAATGTATGACATTATTTGCGATGAAACAATATGCAGTGCTTAATAAAAAGTAACGTTAAACTGAGATTTTTTTCAAATGTTTTATGGTTTTCTCAATAAAGTCTAAAAATTAACAAAAGGCAGAAATTTTTAAAAATTTAAATTTTCGAATTAATACAATAATTAACGTATTTATATTAATAATAAATAATTTAGCATATTATATATATATATATATATATATTCATGAAAATCAAATTTAAAAATCAAACATTATTAATTTAATCCAGAAAATCAAGTATTTACAAATATATAAATACGCTAAATATTCAGAATATCGTAAATTATTGTATTATAAAAATCGTAAAATATTAAAATTCGAAGTAATTGAGAATATCAAGAGAAATAAATTATTTTATGGGGAAAAAAAACATACTTACTAAAGTTATTCAGAACATTTAAAAAATATATTCATTATAATATACATTATAAATGAGACATCAAAAATCATCAGCACTCATTAGTTCTGCCTCACTGTCACTTGAATCACTGTTCATGGAAATTATTAAATTTTGGTTTTCGCATACTTCCTCTACAAGTCCGTCAATTTCCCACATTTCTTTCTCTTTTGTTGTTACATGGTTAATGCATTTTTTCCAATTGTCAATTGTTACTTTTTGTATTGCTTGGATTACGAGCTCCTTTACATCATTAAGCTTAAAAGTTTTATTTTCGCGTGCAACACGTCCTTTAATTTGACTCCAAATCATCTCGATAGGATTTAACTCGCTGTGGTAAGGTGGCAATCTCAAAATTGTATGTCCATATATTTCTGCAATAGTTTCTACTCGATATATATCATAAAAATGTTTCACTTCAGAAACTTTCTGCAAAAGTTCGATTTTAATCATGTCTTTATCCCATGAAATATGCTTTTGGGATAACCATTCTTGAATAGACTTTTTAGTCCAAGAAGTTGTAGGAATTTTCTCCATTTTTACAGAATGATAAGAAGCATTGTCCATTACGATTACGCTGTTTTTCTTCAGTTTAGGAAGAACACTTTCTAGCCATTTTTCAAAATGATCACCATTCATCTCGTCATGATAGTCACCAGTTTTTTTCCCAATAAAAATCTCAGCTGCATCACGGACGAAACCTTCTTCGCTTCCAATATGTGTAATAATGAGTCTTCTTCCTTTTCCTTTTGGTGCCGACAAACCTACTGTTAAATTTGAAGAGGAGGCTTCGTAGCTACTTTTAATTTTAGTATCTTGCCATACTCGACTCTGAGAATGGCCTTCATTTACCCATGTCTCATCAAGATAATAAATGGGCGTGTTTTGTTTCTTATAATGAGCAATTTTTCTCAAATAATTCCTCCGCCACAAAATAATATCTTGTCTCTCTAGGAGTAACGCTTGTGTTTTTCTTTTTTCAAAAGAAAATCCCAAGTCTTTCAATATTCTGTAAAGCGTTGTTCTGCTGATGTTTTTCGAAAAGATATCTCTATCATCGTTCACAACTTTTAACACTTTATCTAATGTTGGGATCTCATTTCTACGAAAAAATGCATGAATTTTTCGTCGAATTGCAGGATAAGGTAAAGTCATCATATTTTATAAGTCTTGATTGTTTACCTTCTAAGCCTGGTCGCTTCTTTCCAGGGGTACTTAAAGAACTGGATGCCTTTTTTTCTTTTTTCAAACGGAAAACTGTTCTTTGTGAAACGCCCGTAAGATGCGAAACTTTGTCAACGATTTGATTGATAGAGTCTTGAGGGTTTTCTTCTCGGAGTCGAGAATAAACATTTAATATGTTTCTACGTGCTGCACTTTTTATTGGTTTCCCTCGTCTTGAAGGTGTATAGAGAGTAGTCGGTGATAACACTTTTTCAGACATTTTAGAAATGACGACTTGAATAAATATCAACAATCGAAAATGAATGTGATTAACAAGATCAAAAAATATCAGTTAATTAAAAAGCGAGAGCAAAAAAAGTACGTGTGATGATAATAACGGTGAGAACTAAATGGATAGCTGGTGAGGGCGTACAAGAGAAGCGTGCCAAATATTTGACCTTGGAGACCGGTTCTACAAAGTGGAATTCATTATGTCAATCTTTTGGTTTTATTCGTTAGCTTTATTTACAAAATATTTAACAGATAAGCACTTCTAACTTGAGAATAATTTTAAATACATGCTGATAAAAAAAACGATATCTGTAATTTATGATATAATTTGATAAATTTCAGCGCATTTTAGTTGTTTTAAAGTCAAAATGGATGGGGAACTCTTTCCCAGCGCGGAGCGTCACATTTTCTGCCTTTTACAATACTGCCAAGTTGGGGTGAAACAGAGAATAGGGGACCATATTCAGATGTTGTGGGAGAAGTGAAGTGTCTTTGACTAACAAACACCGTAATTATAACAATAAAACTGTATCTAATGTGTATCTATCTAGTGCGAGGAATGTGAAGTGCAGATTTTGAAGCACTGGGACCCATCTGTTATCTAATTGTATCGGGTTTAACAGACTTTCAGTGAACGATAAAGTAAGTTTTGTGAAAGGTAATAATTTGTGCTTCAAGTGTTTTTCTTCGGAATGTTGTGCGAGAACTTGCAAATCAAGAAATTGTTTCTGTGGTGGTCTGCATCACACGCTTATTCATTATAAGAGATGGTAATGAGAGTAAAAGCATGCAGCCTGATACTACAACAAGTACGCAGTGCAATTCATCTGTAACTAGTGCAGGTGTACCTACAGTTCTTTTGCTTACATGCAGTGTTTATGCTAGTAATTCGGAATTAAATTTGAGTAAAATGATAAGAATTTTGTGTGATAAGGGTAGTGAAAGGAGTTGGTGTACGAGATCATTGGCTAATTGCTTAAAATTGAAATCTATTCTTAAAGAAAGGTTGTCAGTTTTTTTCTTTTGGTTCTGTCGAGCCTGTGGAAAGAACATATGACATCAGAGTAATAACCCTCATCAGCCGCTACAACTCTGATCAGCTAATTTCTGTAGATACGATACAATAACAACAGCTCCTGTGGCTATTCCCAACGCAAATGTCCGGAAAGGTATGCAGTCGCGAGGCTTAAATCTCGCCGACACGTGTGAAAACAAGGCAAAAATTGAGATTTTGATTGGAGGGGATGTATTTTGGCGGATAATAAATGCATCTCACGTTGAGAAATTAAACAACACGGTGACCTGTGTTCCTACTATTTTTGGGTTCGCATTGCTGGGTACTCAAAGCGGAAGTAGTGGTCCTAGTTCAGCAAATTTTTTATTGTCTGCGTCAGATGTTCAGGTGCTATGGGATTTGGAAACGTTGGGCATCAGAGATGAGACTGAAATGAGTGTAACCGATAGGGAATTATTAGACCAATTTATTAGGGACCTAGAATTTAAATATGGAAGATATGAGGCCAAGTTGTTGTGGAGGATTGATCCCAGAGAATTGGAGAACAACTTTAATCTGGCCAAGAGGCGATTTGACGAATTGAAAAAGGGGTTCAATAAAAATGAATGGATAGCTAATGCTTATCGCGAAATAATTAGGGATTAGGAAACTAATAGAATAATTGAAGAAGGTGGTAGGGATAGTAATGAATATTTCAAATCTCATAGAGCAGTGGTCAGAGTTGATAAGGAAACAACTAAAGTTCGCGTGGTTTTCAATTGTGGCTCCAAATCTGGACAAAACGCGTCACTTAACGATTGTTTAGAGGCTGGTCCGAATTTGAATCCTAACATTCTTGAGGTTATAATGAACTTTAGGAGATTTAAGGTTGCATTTCATGGGGACATAGAAAAGGCATTTTGAATGATAGGAATGGCTCCTGAAGATCGTAAATTTTTGAAATGTCTTCGGAATGGAGGTAGCGATCACGAGGACTATAGAATTATGCAGATGACTAGATTACCCTTCGGATGCAAAACTTCTCCGTTTATTTTGAGTGCAGTTATTAAACATCACATTGCAAAATTTGAAGCCGAAAGACCCGATTCAGTGTCAATGCTAAATTCTGGTTTGTTTGTAGATGATTTGTATTTTGGTGCGGATAGTGTGATGGGATCGTTTACGTTATCAGATGCTGTGACAATTTTGAGAAGTGGTGGGTTTAAGTTGAGAAAATTAAGGTCCAACAGCAGTGACTTGAGAGCTTTGTGTGTCAAAAACGGATTTTGTGAGAATGAAGAAGGCATTGAGTTGAAAGTGCTGGGGCTAAATTGGAACCCCGACAAAGATGTTTTGTCGTTGGAAGTGAAAGTGTTGGTGGATAGTTTAAGAGGTTTGGACAATACCAAGCGTTGTGTTTTACAGACTGCAGCGAGAATTTTCGATCCTGTGGGATTGATTGCACCCTTTGTAGTGAGAATTAAGTGTTTATTACAAGAGATCTGGGAAAGGGGTATGAACTGGGATGATGATTTACCAGAGGATTTACGACTTAAGTGGATTACATGGTGTAACGAAAA